>NC_060078.1:84967500-85132500 GCF_922984935.1 Meles meles
CTACTGAGGTTCGGAGAGACGGAGTCGCGGGAGACCTGGGACTGCCCCGGCGGAGCACTCCGTCCGCAAGGCGTGGGAAGAGGAAGGAGGCGGTCAGAGCTGCGGTGGCTGTGGGTGTGGCGGGATCTGCCTCCGACTTACCGTGAGGATGGCAGAGGGCGGGCGCGCTGGCGGAGCACTGTGCAGGCACGTAGCCGGCATGACTGCGGCGATCGCGGTACCGAAGCTCTCCGCCCCGCTCCCTCCCCGTGCTCTTCTCTCCCTTCGCGTTAATCTTTCTCCTCCTTGGCAGCTAGTCAGCCCATTTCTTATGTAGATCAGTGTTGCAGACCCTAACGGGTCTCAATTGAGAAATTTTTTATATTAAGTAATTATTAATTCATGCAAAAGTAAACCGAGGAACTCAGTGGCTTGTGGTTAGAGCTGACTCTCATTCTCCGATTCCGAGTGTCTGGGATTCTTAGCCTGTCGTCCCTGGGTGAGGGGGTCGGTCCCAGCCTAGTGATGCTCTCAGCATGGCCGGAAGACCGCCGCGGGGCAGCGGGGCTCACCGCGAGGGTCCGTCCCTAGGAAGGGCTTGGGCGGCCTCGGTGCAGAAGGTGGACGCGTCTGTGCCTTGGTGCTTTGCACGGATTCATCATTCGGAGCCTTAATGCAAACCAGATGTCGCTGCAACTCTGGTGCCTTTGCAAGCAATGTCAGTTTTCTCATTCATCCTAGCGAAGCTGGGGGAAGCCAGTACGTATAAAAGTCTGTGACCTAAAGCTGCTTGCTGGCCGCAGGTGCTCTTCCTACCCTCCGCTTCCAGGACAGAGCTGCTGGGAGGAGGGCGCTACCCACGTCTGCTTCCAAAGGTCCTGGTGCACACTTGGCGATTACCTGCTAGAAGCCAACAGAGCCACGCCCCCCCCCCGAGACTGGACTGGGGGGGTGCCGTCGACCCTGCGCCCCATGGTTCTGTGTTGGGGTTGGGGGAGCTGTGGCCCGCCAGCTGGCAGATACTGCATACCGGAGCGCCGTCAGCATTTGCACTGGGCTGGTGAACCTCTCGCCCTCCCACAGGGGTGGTGCACACGAAACTAGGCCTTTGCACATGTCCCCATCTCGGGGTACTTCTGGTCGTGTTTGTCAAACTGAACTTGCTTGGGTAGTCACTAAAAACGATGCCAGTTTCCTGAGTTCAGTATTTGTACAGGTGGCCTTGGTGAGGGCAAGAGAAACTGGTCCCCCTTTGTGTCCCTGGAAGGGCAGCTGGAGTCTGGGTCTCAGGAGACTTGGTGCACTGGCTGCTGTCCTGCCCGCCCCAGCCTGCCACCTCCCATCCAGGCCCCTGAGCTGCGGAATAGGACCCTATCTGACAGCACGACCTGCCAGGGGGCCGGAGTCCTGTCTGCACCCCGCACGGGGCAGGGTGCACGGGGCTGGTGTGGAAGCCCGGAGCCCGGCCCTTGTCGCTGTCCTCTGTACCTCCTTGTCCTGCGGCCGCGTTCTGACCGGCGTGCTCGGTGCTGCCTGGATGGCTCAGCTCGCAGGCCCCACTTGGCGCCCTCCCCTGCGCGACGGTTAGGACCGCGTCCGTGCCGACAGCCCTGGAAGCCGCATCAAGTGTGGTCTTCCCTGAAGAGCCTGCGTCCCAGCACTGCCAGACCTTCCCTTGGACGTGCATTTCTCCCGCCTGCACCGCACAGGCTCTCCTACATAGTGTGTTTTCTCTGTTAGTTGTGCGGCAGTCCCGGGGGCCAGGAAGTCACAGAACTAGCGGGAGTGAATTTTTTAAAGGTCACTTGACTCTAGGAACACACGTTTGTTTGTTTGTGTTTTTTAAAGCGTTTTGTAGAAATGCTCGATGGTAGAGGAAAATCTGAAGTATTAAATGGTTCTCACTGTAGTGGACAAACTGCCGATGCCATTTACGTCCTCGCACGCAACCCGCAGCCCCACACATGGGTCGGCCTGACTCTGCGCCCTGGAAGGGCTCCTGCCGCAACGTGAGAACACTGGGAGTTACACAGCAACCAAAACCACCGAGGGGAAAAATCACTACCTGCGGAATCCGTACAGGTCATTCAGATTAGAGAACGTTCATCCCCAGCTCAGTGATCCCAGATGTTTTCCATCTAGAATATGGTTTGATTAAAGACCGAATTTACCAATGAGCAGAAAAATTGTTGCACTGAGTGTGCATTCCACATATGAGTCCTGCGTGCTGGTCAAAAAGAGGAGGTCATGAACTAACCTCTGGGTTGCGCTGACCCCAGGATGGACTGGATTTTCATTAATGACCTAAAAATTGTTGGGGTGCTCTCAGGGCATCTGGAGACGTGGCGGCGACGTTCGGGGTTGGCCAACACCATGTCCTTGTGTCAAGCATCGCGTCTGGGAGCAGCAGGTCTGAGGAAGCTGCCGTCGGGGTTGAAGGTTTGAGGGGACAGGCCATCAGCACAGTGGGTTGAGAGGCCTGTGTGAACAGTGAGATTAGCCAGAAGGGACTGCAGGCGACCGGGAGGCACTCCTGAGTACGGACGTCTTAGGCCCCCTCCTCTATTCTCTCCGGGGGCCACGGGCTCTGGCGGCCACAGGTCCCTGCTGAGGCGATAGGGCTCCATGGCTCTGGTGTCCCTGCTCCGGCCCTAGGGCCCACAAGAAATGACCCTGGGGTTCCAGTAGCGTGGAAAGAGAAGTGTCTGTGACAGCAGGGTGAGCTGCCTGCCCGCATGGCTTTCCGGGGGACTTGGCCCACATCTCTGGAAGGAGGAGCAGCCGGCGGGCCTCCTGAGGGAGAGGAGGCAGCCGAGGATGGAGGCTGCAGCCTCATGCACCAGCGAGCAGTGCTGAAGTCAGGAGGAAAGGCTCGAGAGCTGGTAAGAGCAAGCCGGCAGGTGAGGGAGCGAGACTGCGTCCTCCTGGGCCCGTGGTGGCTGCCACTTCAAGCATTCTGCTGTGGCGGGCAGGGACTCGGGGCACGGGGCCATCTTTCCCCCGTGGAGCCTGGCCACCCTTCGGATTGGGGAGGGCAGGCCTCCCCTCTAGCACAGTGAGCTGCCCTGGCTATGGGGGGCACCTGCAGGACATCCAGCGAACCCCTTCCAGACTGCCTGCACCCCACAGTTTTGCACCTCTGGCCGGCCTGCACCCAGCCCAAGCACTGGAGTTCTCCCGCAGAGCACACGGTGCTACGGTTCCGTCTCCCGGCGGTGTCCCCAGTGGTGTGGGCCGTGTGTCCCAGGCCCTCTGGGCTGCTCTGACGAACGTACCACAGAGTGGGGAGCTGGTAGACACGTACTCCTCATGGTTCAGGAGTCTGGACGTCCAAGGTCCTGGTGGAACCAGAACAGTCGGTGTCTGGCGAGAGCGAGAGGAGCTCACCTCCTAGACCGTGCTTCTGTGTCCTCCTGGGGCAAAATGGGCTAGGGGGCTCTCTGCGGCGCCCCTCACAGGGCATTGATCCCGTTCATGGGGCCTCCACCCTCCCGACACCGTCACCTCCCGGAGGCCCCGCCTCCCAGCACCATCACCCTGGGGGTTCAGGTAACATGACGTCCGGGGAGACAAACATTCAGACCGTAGCACCGGGGATGTGCCTTCCTCTGAAGGATGTCCAGGCTGATACACGGTCACCTGGTCTGTCCCAGATCACAGGTGTTAGAGTCGGCTGTGCAAAAGATGGCTTTCGAGTTTTGTAATAAAGGTTGTAATAACCTCTAGGCACCTTTCCAACATCAGGAGTCCGTCTGTGAAGGACCTCTGGTTGTTATCAAATAGTGCTGGCGGTCGGCTCTTCGAAGTTCCCTTTTATTGTATTAAAATCAGTTAACACGGAATGTGACTAGTCTCGGAGGTCGAGTTCAGGGATTCATCAGCTGCGTATCGCATCCGGAGCTCATCACATCACGTGCCCTCAATGCCCATCCCCCAGTCACCCCGTCCCTCCCCTCCAGCAGCCCTCAGTTTCCCATGATTAAGAGTCTCTGATGGCTTGTCTCCCTCTCTGATTTCGTCTTCTGTGAAGTTAATTTTTAAATAATCTGAATTTAAAAGTTAAACAGTATAAGTCCTCAGAATTAGCATCTTGCTGTCTCTGTGCTTTTGTATTTAAAAGCAAAACTTCCCAATTCCTGTATCGGCAGGACGGCCAGTGTGTCCCCTGCAGACCTGCGAACAGTAAGCCCCTAGCTTCACGCGTCACATGGGGTTACAGACCGTGGAAGTTCGAGCTGGAGTGTGCACGTTGTTTTGGGTGGAGACTGCGTGAGCCTCCGGGCTTCAGGCCTGGTGGGGACAACCCGTGTGGGAAGCATGGGCTGCGAGCAAACCTCACCCAGCCTGGTGGCGGCAGGGTCTCCCTGGCAGTGGACTGGGACTTTGATCCACTGTGGACTGGCTCAGGACAGAGGTTTTGAGGCAGGTTATAAATTTTCATAATGCAGTAAGAAACACCTGTGAGGAAGAGAAAAGGGCTGGGGTGCAGTGAGGGGGAGAGCATCCCTGGGAGCAGAAGGGAAAATCTCAGATCAGGACAGCAGGGGACTTTGTCAGCCTCCTGGAAAAGTCTGCTCTGCAACGCAGTCCAGGGTGTTTGGACTGAGCGGCAAAGAGATCGGGTATGAGGCGGTAAGGGAGAACCAGGGACAGGTTACAGATCGGGCAGTGGGGACCCTGCAGTCAGGGAACTCGGGGTGGCCCCCAGAGACCAGCTGCCCCAGCCCCCTCCTGGTCAGTGGCAGCCTGTGGCAGCCACGCCGGCCAGAGCTCCCTCAGAGCCCCCTTTTTCCTGCCTCCCTGCCGCCTGCCCGGGTTCTTAGATACGATGAGGATGACCGGGAATGGAACAGTTTGGTAACAGTCTGCTTTTCTGTGTGAGAAGACACGAAGGCCTCCTCAGAGAGCCACCACGAACAACGACGAAGATTTAAGGAGGGTGTACAGAGCAGGTGGCCCGCGGGGCCCACAGGCCGGGACCCTGGAGGGCCCAGGGGTGCAGTCCGACAGCTGTTCAGGCACTCACTGTGTCCTCGAGTCTGTTGGTCAGGAGCAGGGGGACCGCACTCCTGCCTTCTGCTCATCATGCGTTCCTGCATGCTTCTGTTACACGGGTCAACGCTAACATCAGTAGCTCTGGGCGCAAGTTCCTTTGGCCGTCGTCATGAACTCCAGGCTCAGCAAAGGCAGGGAGGTGGGAATCGTCTGGTTGTTGGAGGCCCCAGGACACAGGGTCTGCAGGGTCGGTATGCGCCCTGAGAGGCCTGTGTGCTCTGATGGTGCAGAGGCCGCAGGAAGTGTGCGGGGGGGCGCTGGCAGGACAGGGGAGGCTGGTTTTGGGGGGAGGCTGGTGTTGGGACGCCGGGCCTGGTAGCCACAGGTAGGGTGAGCGCCTCTACCTGCCCACCTTCTGCCTGAGGCCTCTTGTCCAGGAAGGGGGACCCCAGAGGGGACATAAGGAACGTGTTGGGGGGATAGGCTGCTTGCTTTTCGAGCGGGCTCATGGAGACCTTGCGTCCAGCTCAGGGGTGCGGCTTCCTGTTGAGAACCACTGAAAGCATTTAGGGCATCTCCGAAAGCTCCTTCCTCCAAGATGATGCCCTTGAAGCGGCAAAAGGGAGCACGCAGCTGGGGGGGCATGTGATGCTGGGGACGGGGGCCACGCAGCCCCACAGGGAAGACCCGGCTGAGCCCCACGAGAGGCCCACAGCCCTCCAGCATGCGGCCATGACGCCTCCCAGGTGTCAGGCGGTGGCCAGCCGTGACGGACCCTGTTCGGGCCACAGGGCGTGCAGCTGGTCCACAGCTTGGGCAGAAGCCATTCGGGGCACTGGGAGGTCAATTTTTTTTTTTTTTAAGATTTTATTTATTTATTTGACAGAGAGAGATCACAAGTAAGCAGAGAGGCAGGCGGAGAGAGAGGGGGGAAGCAGGCTCCCTGCTGAGCAGAGAGCCCGATGCGGGGCTCGATCCCAGGACCCTGAGATCATGACCTGAGCTGAAGGCAGAGGTTTAACCCACTGAGCCACCCAGGTGCCCCTGGGAGGTCAATTTTTATCGGGCTCAAGACTCAGTTACTTTGGTTGGCAAAAAGGTACATTACTTTTCAGAAATCAGAACTTGATGAACTTTGCCAAGGTCCGATTTTCTGGGGTGTCCGTGCTCGTGCTTCTGGAGGGCGTCAGCCTGGACATGGGCGGAGAGGGCCAGGTGGGCTCTTCCCTACAGCTGTCCCCCAGCTGCTCGACCTTTCCTCTGGCTGCCGACCCCGGCAGTGTCCTGGTGTGTCTCGCGCTGCTTTGGCCGGATGGGTCTGGGCGAAGCGACTGCGTGAACCAACTCAGACGAGCTTGTAAGGCACTTGTAACCCCCTGAAAAGAGGGAAAATAGAAATGCAGATCGTCTTCAGCTGCACGTACCGAGGGGAGCTATTGTTCCACGCGGCCCCGGGTCGTCACGATGGGAGCCGGAGGGGCTCTCATGAGGATGCGAGTTTGGGGTTGGTGCTCAGGTGCGCTCGCTCTCACAGAAGCTCACCGTAAACACAGGCGCGCGTCGTTTCTGGAGGAAAAGGTGCGGTGTCGGTAGAGAAGCATCGGTTCTGCACGGGAAGTGTGGGTGGGAGGTGGCGTTTCTGTCTGGCTGAGCTCATGCCGCTGGCAGTCCTAGGTAACCCCACCGGACAGCAGTGACCGCGGCCTCTCCAGATCCCGACTTCAGATCGAAAAGGGCTCAGCTCTTCTCCACGACCAGCGCCTGCGAGGCCCGGTGCACATGCCAACTCCCGGTCCCAGGGGCACCCACACGGGAAGCCAAAGAGAGCACGAGACTGTTGGCGCCTGGTGTCCCTGCTGGGCTTTTCCTTGAGCCTCACCACTCATGGACCCTTCAAGAGAAAGGTCTGTGCTCTGCCCTTAGTGGGAGCGGGGTGGGCTGCTGTCGGATCGGAGGCGCCCTGCCCACAGTGGCGGGACCCTGCCATCCTGGGCACTGTCGTGTGCCGCACCTGCGGAGGTCGGACCCCGGCAGCACTCCTGGGTGACAGCACGTGGGAGGCCCACCTGGGAAGGTGGTCGTGTCCCCTTTTGGGGGAGGCCATTCTCCAGATGCTGGGACCCAACTTTGTTTCTATAAAGGATAGCACAGAAGGCCTCCCCACTAGCCCAGACGCACTTCTTCAACCCAAGATGGCAAAAATAGGGAGACTTCACATTCTGCCCAGTCTGAAGCCGACAGGTTTCCTGTGCACTCGACGGGCTTTGAGAATGGGATCAAGGATTTGTCATCACCTGCCGAATTGTAACTGACCATCAGGGGTCTTGTGGGACAGGGAGTCGATCTCCTCCTGGGGAGTCCGTGTGCCCCCCTGCCTGTGGTGGTCACAGACCCGTGACCCTGGGGCTCTGGGGCTCCGTCACCCCCAGTGTCTGTGCACCTCGTGCAGTCCACGGACGGGTCAAGGATTACGCATGTGACACATTAATTGGCAAGTAATATTTTGTGAAACATGCCATAGCTATATCAGCTTAATTCATTTAACAAGGGGCGCCTGGGTGGCTCAGTGGGTCAAAGCCTCTGCCTTCGGCTCAGGTCATGATCCCAGGGTTCTGGGATCGAGCCCCGCATCGGGCTCTCTGCTCTGCGGACAGCCTGCTTCCTCCTCTCTCTCTGCCTGCCTCTCTGCCTACTTGTGATCTCTGTCTGTCAAATAAATAAATAAAATATTTAAAAAAATAATAATAATAATTCATTTAACAACTACTTAATGAGGGCCTGCTGTGTTCTGGGGACAGAGATCCTAAATCAAACCAGATTAGAAACGCTGCCCGAAAAGTGCTTCTACTCTTGACTGGGGATGGAGGTTGGCGGACAGGAGCGAGACAGGACTCTGTAAACTGTATTTCACATGATGGGTGCCGGTGAGTGTCCTGGGGAGCCGGCAAGCAGGAATGAAGGATGAGACGAGTGCCAGGGATGGGGTGGGTGCCTTTTAAATGAGGTGATCAGAAGCTTTGCTCTGGAAAAGACCTCGGACCTCCTGGGCGACACTCAGCTAGGCCCCGGCCGTTTGTCACGCCTGTGGGAACCTTGACAGTGGTGTGACCTGGCGTCGTGAAGATGCCGAGGGGAGTGGTGCTCCTGGTTCTCTGGATGAGGAGCCCATCTCAGGCGAGCAGACTCATGGCCAGGCCTTCCCTCATCGCCACCTCTGCACCATTTCTTTGGCTTAGAAAATTCTCTTAAATATTGTTAAATGTAATGATGACATTGGTAGGCACCCCCCTACACAATCCTCAAAGATCACCAAATTGTTGGGTGTCTTTCAGAACATAAAGGTGACCTCCCTGGTCCTATGACACTGTTCTGTGTCTGCTTTTGCTTCTTTAAGACTAAGGTGTGGGTGTCCCCAGTCCCTCCCATCAGATTGCCAGCCAGAGAACCAGACCGGAGGGCTGGGTCCCCAGCTCCCTCCGTAGCAGACAGGACAGCGCTGCGGGTGACTGTTCTGGGGCCTGGAAGGAACGAGCAGCACAGCTGTGTTACTGGCTAGTAGCAAGCAGGTTTTCCTTCCCTGCCACCTAAAAACAGACTTGCTACTCTATTTGTTTCATAAAATATGCATTGAGAACAACACCCAAATGCTGAATGACAAGTGACCCTCAGAGCACGCCTGGTATGTGCCATATTGGCTGGCCAGTGTTTCTTAGTGGCAGAGTTGATTCTAATTCAGTAGGATATTTAACCCCTGCGTTCAAAACTCTTGTTTGGAAAGTCCATGCTATTTCCATTAACATCAATGAGGTTTTCACAGAGCCAAATATCTAATGGCATGCTTTGAGAATTGAAGACTCGCCTGCTTTTAAAAGCAGAGGTCTCATTGTAACCATTGGAGTTTTGCAGCGATTTGACATGTCCTGGAAGAAATTATCTTTCCAGAAAGTAAGTTTAGTTGATTGAAATTAAATTAATTCCACATTTCCATGTCATAATTTATTAACCTGATTGACCTGCTGACTTGTAGCCTCTGTTTACAAACATTCTGTGGTCTGGGCGGACCTTCTCTCTGCAACCTAAACTTCCCTCCCTGAGTTCTGGGTCCGAAGCCTACTGCCGAACATTCCCCGCTCAGGCCTGTGTGAGTCACGGTGCATGAGAGCTGCTGGCATTTTGCACGTGTGGCAGACCTCCCTGTGGCCGTCCAGGCTCCGTCTGTGGCACAGGTGTCGGGTGACGTCACTGCCCTTGCTCTGGGCGCTGTGGTTGCAACCCCCGGTCCTCAACTTCCGTGATTTCAGGCTCTTGTTCTGGCAAGTACCGGTGTCGCCGTCTCGGTGCCCACTGTCTTTCCCAGACACGCTGACTCAGGGACAGAAGAGAGCTCGCCCTGCATCGGCAACCTCGTGGAGTGAGGTTCTGGGCTGAACTCTGGGGGCAAGGGACACTGGTTCTTGGGACAAGAACTCAAAGGCACACATCCTGCATGTTAGCTGCAAGGCTGCTGGCCTCGTCCACGATGAAGAAGCCCATGAAGTTTCGAAGACAGGCTTAGCCTGAAAGTATTCCACTAATAATCACCAGGAAAGCCTTTTCAAAGCAATCATAGGCTACGGGAAGAGTGTGCTGGTGTTAGCAGACTGACGTTATAAAGACAGAAGTCCGAAGAAAATGCAAAGTCTATTAAACATCCTTTCCTAGAGGTTTTAGAACCTTCCGTCGGCCGTCGCCCTTTAAACCAGCTCCTTATGATGCACAACACACAGACCCGCTCAATTTGGGATCACAGTGAATTTTACTTAATTTCAAAAACTTTCGGATATTTGCCTCCCCAAAAGATACTGTTTTTCATTATTCAGCGCTGTTTTGATGTTTTCCATAAAGCTTTATACTCTTCCGTAACTCCCGTGTTCTCAGTTGACTTGTACACAGTCTTGAGCGTCGTGTCGGGAACCGGCTGTCTCTGTCTCAGTTGCTAACTGGTTGCCGTTGGCATACAGGAAGGCTGTTGACTGCTGCTGGCGTTTGGCTGTCTCGCCGACCTCACTTATTCTCCTGTCTGTGAACTCGCCCTGCTTTGTTCAGCAGACCGTCCTCTCTGGCAGTAAGGACCCTTTTCCATTTGCCTTTCTTTTTTTTTTTTTAATTTTTATTTATTTATTTGAGAGAGAGAGAGCGTGAAAGGGGAGAGGGTCAGAGGGAGAAGCAGATTCCCTGCAGAGCTGGGCGCCCGATGCGGGACTCCCATCACGGGACTCCAGGATCATGGCCTGAGCTGAAGGCCGTCGCTTAGCTTAACTGAGCCCCCCAGGCGCCTGCCCTCCGTTTGCCTTTCTGATACTGGTGTTTATTACTCCCCCGTCTGTCGTCGTCGACTGGGACATGGGCAGGAGTGCTCAGAGCAGGGAATGCTGTCACTGGGTGTGCTTCCTCAGACTGTTCTAGAAGCCAGTTGCCTGGTGTCCGCATGCTCCGTGCTCCATGGGGGTGATTGCCGAAACCGCTGGCTCAGCCGCGCTGCGGAAGACATTGACGATTTACTGAAAACCGTGGGCCGTGGTGCCCGGCCTGATCGTGGCTGTGCTCGGACTGCAGTGCTGCCGGGACGAACCCGGACCCAGCTGTGTCCGCAGCAGCTCGGGGCTCAGACGTCCGACGTGCCAGCCATTTTTATAACCCGTCTTTGCGGGACATAAAGTACATAAGAAGTGCCCAAGACGAGCGTCGGCGCCACCATCAGGCTTCAAGAAACACACCCCCTTGGCGGGTCCTCAGAAGAACCCCTGCCCTCCCCCTCGCCCATTCTCCTCTCCCTGTCCCAAAGGCAGCCCTGTTCCGAGTTGTGATCATCAATCTCTGATTTTTCTTTGTGGTTTTATCGGCTGAGCATGAAACGTTCAGCACCGTAGTTTTGTTTTGCTTCTGTTTTCATCGTATGGGGTAGGTCCCGTCATGTCACCCTCGATTCCGTGCTGCGTGTCGCGCGTAACTCATAGGACGCAGCCGCCATTTGTTCACCTGTGTGGTCGCATCGTTGTACCTGCCTTCTCTGCCGTGCACACGTCTCATGCCGCACGTTTCTTGCCGCTGCTGCTGTGTCCGCTGGTGACTCCGGGACAGCTCTTCGTGCACACGCCGGGTGTCGCGTCGGGCACACACCGGGCACGGGTGCCGCTGGCCACGGGGTGTGGGTGTAGATAACGCCCGCGGGTTTTCAGCAGGAGTGAATCAACCCCGTGCGCACCAGCGGTGTCCCGAATCCCCCAGGGCGCCGCTCCGTGGCAGCATCTGGTGTGATGAGCTTCGGGGTGTTCGTCGTTCTTACCTTGTCGCGCATCTCGCCGTGGTTTCAGGTTGCAATCCTGGAGCCACTGACAGCCGCATGCACTTTCACGTGGTGACTTGCCCTTTGCATTTACTCTGTGCCGAAATGTTTGGACAGGAATCACCCATTTTCCTATTGGGGTGCTTTCATCTTTTTAACTACTTTACATACGAATTCTTAAGGTATTCTGGATATGAACTCGTAGCGGCCGTATGTGCTGAAAACATCATCCACTCTGTGGCTTACCTTTTTAGTCCTTTAATGGTGTCTTGCTGTGCAGAATGTTTAAAGTAGTCAAATTTTATCAGTCTTTTCATTTCTGACATTCATTTTGTCATGTTTTAGAACTCATTTCTCTCCCGTAAGATCATGAAGGTCTGCACTCTAGAACAGAGATCGGCAGGTTTTTTCTGTGTACTGACATTGAGACACTGAGTAGATAGTGGGTCGTTCTGTCTCTGTGGCCGCATGTAGTGTTCAGCACAGGCTCATCTGCAGTGTCAGAAACACAGCCCTTTCCAAGTGTAAAAACCGTTCTGCTGGACTTCTGCGGCTCTGGTTTGCCTTCCTGTTCTAGAAGCCACAGTTTTGTTTTGTTGTTGGTTTTGTTTTTTTGGGTTTTTTTTTTTTTTTTTTTTTGCTTCTACATATAAAACTACAGTATGCCTGCAGTTGATTTTGCTTGATATTGTTTTATAGAAAAGGCATAGACAGTGTCTAAATGAGTATCAGATCATTGATTAAGGCATTCTTTCTTTCCCCACATTTATTTAGTGACCCCTTTGTCAAAAATTGAAGTAGTCTTGAGTTCTCTGCGGCATTTCATTGTTGAATCTCCCTTCATGCTGTTGCTGTAGCCTTCTGACAAGTACTGGCATTTTAGGAGACAAAATGGTTCAGTTCTTTATACAACTGTCTTGACTATTCACAACTAAGACATTCCCACTGGCACACACGTTTTAGAATCCATTGCCAAATTCCAAAGTAATATGTTAAAAAACCTTTTTCTTTTTAAGCTAGGTTTGATTGACTCTTTAGATTGGTTTGAATCAAACTGACATCTTTACAAATTTCAGTCATCAAATCTACAAACATTATATTCATTATTGAGGTTGTGTTAATTTTTCTTAATGATTTAGTTTTTCCATACAAAGGTCTTACATGTATCTTGTTGGATTTATGACGAGGTATATATGTTTAAATATCTGAGCTATTAGAAATGACACATTTTTTTCTTTTTTATTGCTTAATTGTCCAACAAATAGTACATTTTTTCAACAAATAATACATTTTAAATCAACAGTGTTTGTTAGAACGCAATGCTGAAAGTGTCTTGGCATATAATTTATAAGATAAATTATTGGACACGTCCAGTTTCCTTTCCTTTGTTTTGTTTGAATAATTCTGCTGACTGGGATCTTCTCTACAGCGTTAAGTAGGAGTGATGAGGGTCGACGTCCTTTCCAGTTTCGGGGAAACTATTCGGTCTTTTTGTCCTGGTCTCTGTGGCTGCGCATTGATTTTATTCATCTTGCTCAAGAGCCTACTTCTGGTTTCATTCTTTCTGTTGTTTTCCTGTTTTCCATCGCATCAGTACCTTCTCTGCTATCAGCACACGGGCCTAATTTTATCGGAGTGTTCTGATGACTTGAAAGGTATTTATAAAACTCTGTTAGATTCTTCTCTTGATGTTTTCCTTTTAGCATGTCCTTACACTGCAAATTAATCACTTCCAATTAGAGATTAAGTGAAATCTCCTCAATTGTACATCTAAAAGGATTTCGAAATTCAGAAACTTCCTTCGTAGCTGCCTTGGGATCCAACAAAAGCTGCTGGAACAGTGGTTTGTGCTCAGAAAACCTATGCACTATAGATTCATGTGGGAATGTAGGTCTTGGATAGTGTAAAGCAGCTTGACATATCTTATGATTCAAACAAGGTTCCTTGTCATCAACACAGTTTTACTGGAGCACAGGCATGCAGGTATCATTTCTCCTTGAATTCCTTTAAAGACTACCAAATCTGCAGCAAAAGCTGATTTCCAAAGTCATTTAGTGTTTAATGATCATGGTCAAAGGCAGCTCTTCTGACTCAGAAAAATTTCAGCCCTGAGCTGTAAAAGTGGTAATAAAAGTTTGTCTCTGCTGCTAAGCCATTCAGGTGTTCTGTGGTAGGTAAGTCAGGATACCCAATTTTCCCTTCTCACAACATTTCAAAAAACTGATGATGGTTAAGTCCAGAATACACGGAAAGATTGTCTGCAGAGTGCCTGTGGATGGATAACAGCCTGAATGACCATAGGGTTTAAATGTCTTGTGTTTTGACAAGCTCTGTTAGTTTGTCCAGCTGAGCCCTTTCTGTTTCACACGTGCTTACCCCCATCACTGTGATACTTCATAGCGGATTCCCCTTCCGGTTGTGCTTAATTCGTGTTTTCTCAAATTTTTTGAAAAATATTCTTGCTGTGGCCATAGTTTTCCAACCCTTGATGTAGCTTTCAACATAAAGTACAAAGAGAACAGAAAAGCCCAAACCAAGTAAAAGAAAAACCAATGAAGATGATAAAACTCTCACCAGACTAAGAGAGAGAGATGTAAATTTACCCATACTAGTTTTGAAAGGGGAAATCAGTACAGATCTTACAGATGTTAAAAGAACCATAAGAAAATGTGCTCGCGTCGGCAGCACATATACTAAAAAAAAAAAAAAAAGAACCATAAGAAAATCTTACAAACCGTTTCATACCAGTAAATGTGATGACGTAGATGAAATTGAAGAATTCATATTTATATATAATTTACATATAACATGTATTATATATTATAAATATTATAAATATATGTATATTTGATAGCTTTGAGGAATAAGTAAGTACATTGAGTGCTAGGTGGTTGCATGACTCTGCATGTCAGTACTCACTGAAATATATCCCTAAAAAGAGTGAATTGTATTATATGTAAGTTTTACCATGATACGCCTGACTTTACTGTTCGATGCAGCCCAGTATTCACTGGATGTACATGCAGATTTAACATTTCTGCTCGTCATGCATTCTGTGTCTCCAGTCGGCTTGCTATCGGTAACTTTCCTTCTGCCTCAATAGTGCCTTTTTGGTAATGATGGCTGACACTGCCTCAGAGAGGCTCCTGAGAGCCCATTCTTTACGGTAATTTTGTGACCTGGTTATCCTACTCCGTATTAAAAAATTAAGCTACATAAATTCATAGTTAAATACATTACATTCAGAGGTAACACATACTCAAAACTCATCCCTTTCAGTTACACTAATTTGACTGTTATCTATGCCTTTGAGGTCATGTTTATGTTGGTGTGCTCCTGACGATCTCTTCTCACCTCTAAGGTCAATGCTATCACCTTTAGTATCATATTTAGTATTTAGTATCATATTTAGTATTTTGAAATCAGCCGTAGTGCGAGTATTCTTGGAAATCAGCAAATGCTGCAAATTGGAGCTTACTCACCTAAATCAAGGGCTAATAAAATGTAGCCCACTGCTGGCTATTTATGTCTGTGAGTAAATTTTTAATGTAATGCAGCCCTGCCCTTTTGTGTACCTGTGGCTGCCTTCACATTTCAACAGCAGACCCCATTAGTTGTGACTAGACTATGTAGCCCACAAAGTCTAGAATATTTACTCTCTGAACCTTTAAGGGACTGTTTGTAAACCATTGGTCTAGATTGAAGAATGTAACAGAAAAGATGTTAATGATGTTAACTCTAAGAGTATCGTGTGTAACCATTACATTTTGAATAGTGAAAAAGAATTATTCTATTGATATTTGAAACTATAACCTGATTCAGCAGAGAAATTGCTCATCTGTAACTGACAAGTATGGGAGGTTCTGACCTACATCCCCGGTGCTTCACGTGGGTCTGGTTAACCTGGCCACAGCTGTGTGGGAGCTGTACGTCCATTGGCTGCGACCACTGTTTGGCTATGGGCACAGGAGTTGAACAAATACTGGGCGCCTCGGTGGCTCAGTTGATTAAATGGCTGCTTTCAGCTCTTATTATCCCAGGGCCCTGGGATTGAGTCCCGCATCAGGACCCTTGCTCCAGGGAGCCTGCTTCTCCTTTTCCCTCTTCCTGCTGCTGCCCCTGCTTGTGTTCTTTCTCTCTCTTTCTCTCCCTTTCTCTCTCTCTCAAATAAATACAATTTTTTAAAAAGTTGAACAAATACTAATGAAAGTTTCTGGGAGGGAGAATCAGTGGCTGATTACATTCTCATGTACATCAGTATAAAATTTACATGAAAGACTATTGCATATTATATGTAAATTGTGTGCTATGCGTCATTTGTATCGGTACACTTTATATTTTAAACTCTTGCCTGCATGAATGCACACTTATTTTGGAATGCCAGTTACACATGGTCTTTATCTGCTTCCATATGGGATCACTGGTAAGGAATGCTCCGATTTTTGTTTCTTTTTCTGAAAGTAGCTTAATTTTTGTTTCTGAATGGTACTTCTCCTTGGCATAGAATTTCAGGTTGACATTTATTGTCCAGAGTCTAGTGGTACATTTCCTTTTCCTTAGGCGTCTCTCACCCCTTGTGAAAAGTTAGCTGTGAATACAACTGTTGGGTCTCTGAAGTGATAGTGCTTCCCTGACTTCACATCTGGAGGAATGTGGACATCTTTTATTCTTCCTGCTTTGACTCCTCCGGCTTCCCGGATCTGTGGCTCCATGTCTTCCAGCAGGTTTGAGTGGGCTCACCTCTCTGACTCTGTCCAATGGCGGCCGTATACATGCTCTCCCGTGTCCTTCTGGGATCCCACGTGACTGTCAGACTTCACTGTGTCTGCTCTTCCTCCTGTTCTTCACTGTTTTCCCTTCTTTGTCTGTGCGATTCTCTCTGTTCATTTCCTCTAACACTTCGCTCATTTCTCTACTGTGCCAAATTCGTAATATGCATTATTTCCAAAATTTATTTTTCAATTCTAGTATTTTCATTTTTTGTACGTAGTTGGCATTTCTTTGAGAATTTTCTGATCTTGTCTTTTATCCTACTTGAATAAACCACAGTATTTTCAGTTTGTATCTGATACTCCTACTTCCCTGGGATCTCATTTGTTTTTGCTGGTTTTGTTCCTGTTGTCCCCTCGTGCGTCCACTCATTTTTTTTACTCTGTATCCCAGTACTGTGTTTGAGCAGTTGTGTGTTGACACAGCGTGGTACCTTGCATCACGTGTTCCTCCTCCAGCAGGGCTTGGGGCACTGGCACTCTGGGTCCCTCCACCCGGTCTTGGGGCTCCATATGACTGGGGCACAGCCCCTCTTCCTCTGAGGTTTCATTTAGTGACCACTCACCCTTAGTCTTACAGGGTGGCTGTTCAGGGTCCTTCCCAACACAAGGTGCTGCCAGGGCCCCGCAGGCCCGTTTCCCTGGTCCCCGCCCCATGGCTGCACAGAGCCTGTCCCAGCCACCACCAGGGATGCGCTGCTTCTGAGGTGACACAGCCCCTGACCACTGCTGTCCCTGCACCATGTCCTACCGTTGTCACTGTGTGACCCACCCATTTCTCAAGACCGTTTCTCAACTCACACATCCTGATTTTCCAGATAATGCCCTCAGTCTGCCTCCCCCTTCCACGGCCAGTCTGCCTTCCTCTGCCACAGACAGACATCCCCGCACACACTTGAGCTGTCCGTGTATGTTAAGGGTCTTCTTTATGATGCCTGCCACCTTGCTGTGAGCCCAGCTGGCCGGCGGTGTCGAACACCCGGGTGTGCAGACTCACGTCCACCCTCTGCCTTGTTCTTCCTGCTGTGGCTTGTCTGGGGAGGCACGAGCTGTCCAGGGGCCAGCCCTCCGGCCCCATCCAGACTGACTTGATGCCAACTCTACAGGGTTACAAGTCCCCCAGACCTGGACGTTTCAGCTGAAGAAACTGCCAGTTTGTGTCTTCAGATGAGTGCGAAGGGAATGGTTAATGGGATACAGGAGTTTTTTGAGATGCCGATTCCAACCATGTCAAAACATGTTTGTGTGGTATTTAATGTGTGTTTCATGCGTTTGCTAAATAAGATTTACATTGAAATATAAATGGAAGTTTGTAAAGAAGTAACCCTATTTGCCAAAGACCTTTGCATATATTTTGCTGAGTATTTTTAAAGTATTGATTTAAAGCAACAATGTGGTTGCTTCTGTCTGGGTTTGATTTTCTGAACTTTAGATGCTCAAAGCTCATACATACAGAGGTTGTTCTGGCTGTTGCAGAAGGACGGAACCCGGTCTTCCCCGATTTAACGCTCCGCGGTACCCGTGGAGTTGGCTTGGCTCTCATTTTTATTAAACTAGGTGCTAGAATAGAGAATTCTTTCATGTCCTAAGATGTGAGTACCTGTGGCTTGGGAACCAGAGTCATCCAATCTGGTGACCACTCCAGGCTTTTCTAGTCCAATTCTAAGGTGAGTTCCTTAGAACACATGTAAACTCCACACCACATATGATGGTGAAACTCCATGGGGGAGTGACGTGTCAGGAGTACAGACGCCGGCGACGGGAACTGGCTGCCTGTCTTCAGCGCACTCCTAGCCCATGATGGGAGTGAGGTCTTGAGATGGGCAGGTTAGAGAGAGGGTTGGGATCTGGGCAGGAGGCCCAGCCGTGGCAGGACGATGATACCAACATTGGGCAGCCTCTTCCTGAGATCCAGAGAAGCCCCATGGGCACACAGGTCAGGCTGATGGAGAAATACAGGACAGAGGTTGGAGATGTGGATTGAGAGAAATCCACCTTCTAGCTGACACGAGCCACAGACACGGATGACCACCTAGGACGCCAGCCCGGAGGGAAGAGATGGCTGGGTCTCCCTCAGGAGAGGGGAAGAACAGGGAGAGAAGCAGCTGCCAGGAGACTCAGTAGAACAGGGAAAGGACCTGCCAGAGCTGATTTCCCAGGGTCAGTGACCCCACCCTTCTCGCCAGTGATCCCGGCAGGTCCCCTTCCCTTGACTCAAAACTGTGTCTCTGTGCCGTCCTTGCATGCCACGGTTGAAGGCCGGGTGCCAGTGTAGTGCCCATGGGTGAGCCCAGGTGTCACTGCTGCCTGCGCGGCACAGGGTGCAGGGGGCCGCTGACGTAGCAGCAGCACATCCGCCCCCACCACCACCGTGTGGACGATCCCCGTCCCTGCAGCCCCAGACTCGGGGCGTCGGGTGAACCCGCCGTGCTCTGGATGAGAACCGCCACAAGCTGTGGACCCAGAGGCAGCCTGCTGGTGTGTAGCGGCTCTGTTCTGGCGCGAACATCCTTCACTTTCTCCCCCTCGTCTACTTTCCGGCCCATCGCTTCCTGAGTATGGGGGCTTCTGCTCCTTCTGGGACCCCCTCCTTGTCTTCTGATTGCACATCCAGCAGGCCGCCTGGCCACGCTCAGCCCTGGTGGCCTGGTCATCCTCCCGAGCTCGGGACGTAAACGAGAGAAGCCTCATACAGACCATTGCTGGGACTGAGGACCAGTGTGGAGGGTTTCCCAGCTCAGGAGAAGACCTGGTCCAGCTGGTTAAACCGCCCTTGGCTTTCTGCTCTTCCTTGGCGGGGTGGGGGGAGGGGGGGGCGGCAGCGCACACCCCGCCCCCCAACAGTTCCGTCCACACGGCTGGAGCCCAGCAGAGGGCACGTCCGAGGGTCCAGCCACATCGGGCTGTGTTTCACATTGAGTCTGCAGCTGAAGTTAACTTCTGTTTAATAGAAGATAAGCATCTGATAATTATAATCACTCTAAATTGATAAATTCTTTTAAATAAAAGAAATCATTAAGAATGGCTTTTCTGCAGAAGTAGTACATGGGGAAATGAAATTTTCTGTCTCATTGGGAATTTCTTGGTAAATACACAGGCAGATTGCATACGTTAAATTAAGATTAGGGAAGTAGAATGATCTCCTGTAACTCCCAGCTTAAACACGGAAAATGCATTCTGTGTGGGGAAGAACAGAGTAACAGACACTGGGCGCCAAGAGTTGTTTTTTTGGGGAAACAGTTGGAATAGTCGCCGTTTGGAGCATTATTGGAGTCATTATTTCAGTGACTCTTCCATCCCACCAGCACTAAGTGGACCCAGCGAGGCCTCCCGCTGTTCGTGGGTTAATGGTTCGCCGGAACCACAGCCTCGGGTGGGATGAGGAACATCCCTCCTGGGGGAGGGGGCAGTGACCGGCCTTTGTGCCGGTTCCTGAGAGATAACTTATGCAGGTATTTTTAAAAAATATTTACTGGGCATATTTTCAGTTTCAGCTTTATGGAATTCACTTTGTGTTCTCTTACCTTGTATCTTTAAACTATGTTCTGTGGATAATCTTCCTCCTGTACGTAACACTGTTTTCTTCCTGGGGTGACCCGGAGTTGGTCTCTGCTGACACAGGTCAAGTTTTCCCAGTTTCCAAGGTCACCTTCACCCCTCGCGTCTCCCACTTGTCTGTCAGTCTGCACTGTGGAGAACAGCCTGCTGCAGGCTTTTGCAGGCGGGCTTCATCCCTTCATTTTTCCAAAAGGGAAGCGGCCGCAGCAAACCCCCCTCTCCCTGGACCGTGCCTGGGTCTGGCGCTGAGCAAGAGAAGAGCCCACGACACCTGAAGGCGCGTCTCTTTCCCCCCAGTCACTTGTGAGCTGCCGCTCTCCTCCCCGAACCCCACCTGACGGGCAGCCTTAGCAGATCGCCTGTCTCTTTGGTCCCTCTCTACTGCCATTAAGTGGCCTTCTCTTGCCTCTTGTGGCCTCTGGGCACACGCTGCAGGCCTTGCTCCCTGGGCGGCACCAGGCCGGGGAAGAGCAGGCCATCGGGCCACTGCTGGGGGCCACCGAGCGTCTGGCCGGGTGTGGGATCTGGTGCCGTGGACACTCTGACCACGGCCCATCCCCACCCGCTCCCCCCAGCAGCGGGAGCCCTAACGCTCACAGATGAGGCCATAGTGGCCATAAGATGCAGCGATAAATTTAGATTCTTTTGGTGTCTGCAGGTCATTATTGGAATTATAGCAACTGGCTGGGAGGTCATAAAGTTCCCTTGACAGGTCGTGAATTCCAGGCCCCCAGTAACTGCAGAGGCGGCCCACGTCCTCCTCCATTATCGTCAAGAAACACTCGTCTCAGGAAGGCCCGCGGACAATTAAAAAGGGGAAGCTGGGGAAAGCCGAGTGGCTGGCTTCCGTGTGGAGAGCCTTGACGTCTCCTGGGCTGCGGAGGGAAGGGCTGAGTCCCTCTTTTGGAGACGCGGCGTAAGCTAGAAGCACGCCGAAGCGCCAGCCCCAGCCAGGGCACGGCCTTGCCTTCCCAGAAGCTTGGCCACCTCCTGCCCCGGCCGGCGGGCTCCCGGGCCCCAAGCTGGTGCTGCCCTTGCCGGTGGGCCTGAGGGGGAGCAGACTCGACAGCTGTCCCTGTGACGCGGACAGGCTGCTGGCACCGGGCTGAGGAGCCTCACACCCCTACGGGCCTGGAGGCCGGCTCAGGTCCCCTCCAGTTATGTCAGGAGCGAGGCAGAGGCTCGGAACCTTGTACCGAGCAGACGTCTCCCCTGGGAGACTGTCTCCTGCTGGGCGCACCCGGAGGCGAACCACGGGGTTGCCTTGAACCTTAAATCACACATGAAAATGCACTCAGTCCCTCAGCACTTGGGACCGTGGCCACGTCATGACGTTCTAGTGATGCATGTGGGGGACATCGTCACTAGAAGTCGTCATCAGTCCCGTCGTCAGCCCCGCTAGCCAGCGTGCCTGCATTCTGTGTGGCCCAGCCTCGCGCGTGGATTCAGCCGTAACCGGCCTGAGTTTAAAACCACCCAAAAAAGCGTATCTGACGTTCATGGTGTAGAGGAAATGTTATTCATAAGATTGTAAGATTTTAAGCTCTTACAAATAAGCAGTTCAAATCAGTGTATTTTTGTGGGAAACTCGGTGTAATTACATTTTGTACTGTCACGCATGTTTCCCAGACTTCACAAACGTCTTGTGTACCTTGAGGATTCTGGAACGGGAAGATTTGGGAAACTCTGGTTTGGACCAGGTTGGAGGGGCCCCTCTACTACAAGACTTCCCGGGTTCAGCTGTGCAGCCAGAGGCCCGCCTCGGAGGAGGGGCTGTGCCCCCACGTTTCACCAGCCAGGGCTTTTCTTCTCCAACACATGAGAACCTCTGGGGTGACTCGGGGGACGCCCAGGGCACAGTTGGAGAAGTGCTGCTTATTTCAGTGAGAAAGTGTGCAGTTAAGGAAACAAGTGGAGTATGTGCAAAATGTTGGGAGCGCAGCCCAGGGAATGCCGACCGTCGTGACTGAAGTGAGAGGCTCTGCTGCTGTAGGATGAACCGTCTCGCCGCCCCAGGGTCTTCCTGCTGGAAACCCGGTCAGTAAACAAACCCGCCCCTTCCCGGACTCCATCTTTAATGAGAGATTGAATGTTTTCCGCGATCATGCGTGGAGGACTCACAAGCACCTTACGTTAGCCTGATGCCATTGAAACAAAAAATCGGTCCGCGAACACAAGCCTGACACCTTCCTTGGAGAGTTACAGTCAAAACGTCGTGTTTACCAGACAGCGGGTCATGTTCGTGGTGACAGAAAGAACTTCTGCGGACTTCATGGGAATACGAAAGTGTCTCAAAATTAAAAATAATTTTTCCAAAATTACTGTGTAATTGAACAGATCATTCTGCCCTGTGACACCGTTGTGACTCCAGAGTTTCTACAGAGAGGCTAGCAAAGTTCTGATTTGGAGTGGAAGGCAGACAGAAGCCCTCTGGAGCCCCGTACAGCTCAGCGAACGAGCACGCGTTTCCTAGAGCTTGTAGGGTTTTCTCATTCATATCCTATCGATTTGTGACAACGATTACATGCTCTCTTGTAGTACAGGGAAGAGGGTTTTTAACCGACCGTATGACTTGTAGACTTTGTGGGAATTTTCATTAAGGTCAGTGAATTGTACAAGCTGAGGAAAGCCAAGACAAACGAGTCGGAACCAACTGGCATGAAGGCCGGCCCGCGTTTAGATTGTGTTTCTCAGGCAATGTTCCGGGATCCGGTCTGTTGTAATGAAACCACCCTCCAGGGCTGCAGAACTTTGACGGAAGGAGAATCCTCCCCCTCTTCCTCTTGAGCAGCCATATTTGGGGACATCCAGGCACCAAGAGGAGGGAGGGATAGATCTGTGCCCCAGGGACCGTCCTTCCCAATAGAGGGTTTTGCCCATCCTGGCTGACTTGGTGTCTTCAATAACCTCTTACAGGTGCGTCTGGAGGTCTGCCTGTCCCGGCCCTTAGGGAGAGGGCAGGATGCCTGTGCCGTGGCCTCCTGGTCCTCTCGGGGGCCTGGTGACCCTCCAATAGTCACATCCCCACCGCCGTACTCTGAGACTGGACGCAGGGCTCTCCTTTCCTCTTCTGGGCAGCCTGTTAACCTGGAGTGTCAGGATGTCTTCTGTCGAAGTTAGAAATAATATTTCCTTTAGAAGCTGGGATAAGGCTCCGGCTTTTCTGTGATGTTCAGACTTTCCCCTTTTAGGGTTGGCTTCTTCTCCACACCACACAGGGGACCCAGATCTGCTCAGAGCCTGCCTTGGCCAGGAAGATCTATTTGTTGTGGTGGTTTTGACTGTTGAATTTTTCTCGACCTGTTTTAGTTTTTTTTTTTTTTTTTTTTTTTTTTTTCAAACACCTCCACAGGTAGTTCCCAGCTTGGCATGATTTGGGGCCTTTTGCCCACAGGCTCATGGGCCCCTGTCCTGCACCCCGTCCCAGACAGCACATAACCCCCACCTTCCAGGAACACGTGTGTGTTCTTCTCTGGATCTGACACTGTCCTGGCTTCTCTACCCGCCGCTCTCCATCCCTCCAGAATCTCCTTACGCTTGCCCCTCTGTGACCTTCCCCGGCATCCTCCCCACAGTGACACCTGTCTGTCTTTCCCCGTCTGCTGCCACGGTCAGGTGCAAGCTAGGAACGCGCTACACTTGCTTCCTGAGGACTGTGTCAGTAAATCGCTGGTTACCAAGTGATGTGGCGAGGGGCCTGGCGTGAGAGGTTCATCCTGGCCTTCCACGGAAGGTGCAGTCCCCCACCCCGGGCTTCCTGCGCCTGCACCCCAGCATTGGGGCCTTCATCTGTGTGTGTTCTCCTCCAGTCTAGATGGCACCTTGACAGTGCCTAGACGGTGGCCTTTTTATCAGGTTGGCCTCCAGTATTTATCATATCTGCCGGTATTTAGTTCACACGTCTACCCAACCAAGGCATTTTAAGCATCTGAGTTTGTGATGTGAATTATATTTTAAATAACATCATGACGCATGGAGCATTTCATTCTTTAGTAAAGCTTCCCTGGTGTGCACCAAAAGCACGTGGTGTCTCCCAACTTCCAAAGATGAGCCTCCTGTAGGGGGGCCTGGGATTCTCTAAAGGCACCTGCTGAGAGGCTTCAGAGTGGCCATTCAACTCCAAGAGATGCTCCCCATGTTGAAAATTGGTCCAGGATAAGAACATTTCAGAAGGACCAACGCTGCATTTTCTTTTCTAAAATTCTGCTCCTAAATGTCTGCTCTGCAGAAGACCCTCTGAAAAGAGCACGGTAGGTGAGAGCAGGACCTAAGACAGACATGTCCCATCCCTGACAGAGGGCTCCCATCCCATAAAGTCCTCCCCGTACTCAACAATAAGAAAATAATGTTCTGGTTGGAAAATGGGCAGATGGATTGCACACCCTCTACCAAAGCGGCTGTCAGTTTGGCGGGAAGCACGAGAAAGGACGCCTGCTCCTCATCGGCCAAGAGCAAGCCACAAGGCGAGGTCGCGGTGAGACAGCGCGGCACACCCCCAGCCGCTCTGGGGAGCAGGATGGTGGCTTCTGACAAAGTTGGCCTGCAGCTTCCTTGCGACCCAGTGGTCGCACTTCTGGTCACACACCCTCCAGAAATGGAAATTCATGTCCACACAAAAGCTGTGCCCTAATGTGCAGAGCACTTGTACTGAAAACGGCCCTAAAGTTGGGAACAACTCAAATGTCTTTCTCAGAGTGAGTGGGTAACTGGCCTGTTCGCGATCAGCACTTCCCAGCAGAAAGCAGGGAATGGTGGACGCACAGCACAGCTTGGCTGTGTGCACGGGGCATTGTGCTGAGCGCAGAAATCTGTCCCTCAAAGGTGTGACGCTCTTGACATGACAGACGTATAATGGTGACGAGCAGGTCAGTGGTGGTCAGGGACCGGACTAGGACTAGGACTAGAGAGGACTGTAGCAGGCTGTCTGCGTGGGACAGACTAGGGCTCTGTCCTGCTTGGGGTGGCGGGTATGTGAATCTAAGTATGTCATAAACCTGCATTTTAAAAATGCAAAGATGTTTTAAAACATCGTTAAAAATGTAAAAATGTTTGAGTGTGCATAGAGCCTGTGACACCCAAATCCGGTCTGCGGCGTACTGGCTGGGACGGCACCAGCGTCAGCTTTCTGGTCTGCAAACGCTGCGAGTCTTGAAAGATTGTCACCGGAGGAAGCTCAGGGAAAGGTACGTGGAGACTCCATCCCTATTCAGTGTTTTATGAATCAAAGTTTTTAAAAATATGTTCCTACCACATTACCAGTTTTTAAAAATTTAAAAAAAATAAACTGCAAGTGGGTGAGAGTAGGCGTGTTGCTGCCTTTGCTGCTGTGAGTCCGAGAAAACAGCTTCGCGTGTGACTGCGGGGGTGGGGGCAGACCCACTCGCAGAAGGAAAGTCCATTCCAAAGCCAGAAGACGACTTTTCCCTCAAAGATTTGGGGAAGAAAAGAAGCGCTTTGAGTAGAAAACAGTGTGTTCTGAACGTGAAACTGCTCATTGCTTATTCGTTGATTAGCCTCGTTACCTTGTGTTTTAATGACTTAAAAAACATCCAGAACAGCCAGACAATGTCCACGTGAGTGCCAGACTTCGCCACACGGCAACGTCCACATCGTGCGCGTATGAACTACGGAAAACTTCTTCCTGACACTGATCACATTTGGAACTTCATACTTTCTTAATTCCGTCTGTTACTGACAGTAATACATTTTAACTCAAGAACGTGTTCGTTCAGCGCGTATTGCCTTGGCTTGTGAGAACGTCTGCCGTACACGCTGACATTGGATTTCCTGTCATGGTGACTTAGACGTGAGGCCGGCAGTGAGTGATTCCTGCCAGTCAAGCAGCTTTCAGTGGAGCCCCACTTGAATGGTAATAATCTGCTCCTGTAATTGCTGTGGAAAAGGAAAACCCTCTGGAGATTTTACATCTAATCATTTATTTATAAATCCGTAGACGGCAGTCTGCAGAATACGCATCGGGGGTCAACTTTGTGCTCAAAACAGTTGCCTGATGTTTACATTTCACAGTGTATTTTTTTAACAGTACCTGCAGCCCCCGTGATCACAAAAGGACCCTGGCTGGCTGGTAGCTGCTCTGCCCCTCATCCCAGGGCCCAGCCACTTCATTACAGGCACCGCTGCAGAGGCCGGTCCCCTCTGTATTAGCTGAAATATGCATGTTTTTCCATCTCATTAATTCAGTCTACATACAATTAATTTCTGCCTATTAATAAACCCCTTGGTGTCAGTGACAGCTATCTAAACCACTTCACCTGGGTGTGGAAGGGAAAAGTGTACTTGCACATTTCCACCTTCGTCTGCATGCTCATTGCCGCATCTGTGGGCTGGAGGGTGTCGGTGCATAAATCAGGCATCGGGAGGAAGTGTGAGCTGCTGAGCACTGGCCTTAGACCAACTGGTGGGGAGGTTTGAAATATTAATTAGCTCCACTCGTGTTTGGGATAGATAGAGACGTGGAGAAGCCGTCCTCGCTCCTTGGGGTCTCCGGGCACACGGAAATTTATCGGAGCCTAAATAAGTCAACTTTCTTTCTTTCTTTTACAAATTAAATACTCAACTAATTTGGACACCACTGGAAGGACATCTTTTCTGTGTTTTCAAATCTCGTGATTTCTCTTAAACCCTCTAAGTAGAGAGAGGTGACTGTGCAGACAGTAATATCCAAAGGGAAAGGGAAATACCAAAAATGAGAATAGGGCTTTGAAATTGAAAGGAGGCACCACCTCCTTCGAGACATGGGGACGTCGGATGTTCCCCCGAGATCCTGGTTTTGCTGTTTTCTTCTCTGCCTTTGCGAGGGGACAGCTCTTTGCCACAAGTGAATTTCTCTCAGATCACCACCAGCCTGGAGGGAATATAGTTCTAAGTGTGATGTTAAGGATTCTTGGGCTCCTTGCATGCATTTTTAAGAAGGACAGTCACCATCCACAGCAGGAGTCATTTAGGGGATCACTCCTGAAGTCGCTGGAATGGCTCTCCCTTCCTAAGGGCTTTGCATGCATGTCGGATATAGAGCTAGAGCTTATGGTGGGCATGAGCAGCTGATGAAGTTGTCCAGAGAAGGCCTTCAGAGCGCCTACCCTGACGTATTCACAGAAGTGACATCGTAGAAGGTTCTGGACTGTTCGGGGAGGAGATTGACTGGTGTCCTTGGTCAGCAGGGTTGAAAGCAGGTGGTTGATTGGAGGTTAGACATTCAGTTTGCTGGTTTTAAATGTGCCGTATCTATCACACCCCTCGATTGTAATGGTTAACAAGAATGTTTTAGCAAGACTGTTGAGTAGTGATGTATTATGGCTTGAGTGAGACTCTCCATCTGGGTACGGATCACAGAAATCAGATCTCATTGGTGTTTGCTGAAGCTCCCCGCTCGGCCAGGGGCAGCCTTACCGGTTCCCGGGGATGAGACCTGCCCCTGAGCCGCCCGGCCTCGCTCTCCCTCCTAATGTGCAGCCCCTTTCCCTGTGCCCCTCTGTGACTGGTGGGGCCTGGCCCTCCCCGGGTGGGCTCCTTCCCTGCGGGCCTTTCTCCTGTTCTCCAAACTTACACTTTCCACAGCTCAGTGGTGTGAAGTGGGAGTTCGGTGGCTTGTGCGTGAGCGAATGCGTGAGGTACAGTTGAGCCTTGAACAGCGGGGGTTCGGGGCACTGACCCTCCCCACGGCTGAAAGCCGACCCACAGCTCTCCGCACCCCCCCCAACTTAATGGCCAGCTGTTAGCAGAAGGCCAGCTAACAAACAGTCTGGTAACTGGTATTTCGTGTCTTACTTGTGTTAAGCTGTCTTCTTACAATGAGGTTGGACCAAACCCTGTGAAGGAAAACACACGCACGGGACGGTAGTGCGTCAAACCGAGCCCGCGAACGAGCGAACGCACGTGGCTGCGCCCGTTGGCAGCAGGTCGGTGACGAGTAAGCACTTCACGAGGGCTAATGAAGAAACCATTAGCTGGCTTCCAAGAGGAGCACGTCAGCCTCAGCCCCGGAGTATCTGGCGCTTTTGTAATGAATCGTGTGCACACGCAGCTCCGACTTCGGCCCCGGTGTCCCACCAGCCGAGGACGCGTTGCTGTCCTCCTTGCGCCTGTGTGTAGTTCTCCCCGAGCTCTCCGGGTCGGCCGTGAGCCTTTTCCTCCCCTGGTCCCTGCTGGTTCTCCAGTTCAAGACCGTGCACCGTGGCAGCTCACCCCCCGCCCGCATCTGGTTCACGCTTTTTAACGTCGGTCGAAGACAGAAGTACTCCTCTGGCTTCTGAAGTCCAGCTTTCCTCTGAGAAAGTTAGTAGTCTTCAGACTTAACGTCCAGAGCCGTAGAACAAGGCAGGCTCTGGGAAGCCCTGCTTTGCTGTGGGTAAGTGAACACGAGCACTTTCTTCCAGAAGGAGAAGTTCTTTATGCTGCTGGTGGTAGATCAGGTCTCTAAGTCCGCATCCCAGGGGCCATCAGGATGGACCTGGACAGCAATTGTGCGAGAGTAAGGAAGAAGACGGGAAGCCTCATCCTTGGTACTGAGAGGCCTGCCTGTCCTGAGTGGCATTTCCTCTCTGCCCGGCGTACATGACCTACCACGAGCAGGGACTGGTTCAGGGCACTGAAGAAATGGGTGTGGAGCACCGAGGAGAAGCCCCGAGGGGGAGGAGAGAGAGCGCTCATGTCCTGGCCACCAAGCTGACGCTGGAGTCTCTGGACCACAGATGTGGGTGGAGACGAGGGCTTCTCTCTCCGGACCTGCCTGCAGAGAACCCAAGCCTGAGCCGTCCTGAGGCTGCGGCCTCCCGTCCTGGCCTGGCAGAGCTGTGGAGGACGTGGTGGGCTGTGCCTTATTCACCCTTCCACCCCCGTGGCGACTTCTAGAGTGTGCCTAGAGACACTCAGCCTTGGTGCTGATGCGCCAAGAGGAATGGTGCCATGCCCGAGCAGTTCTGGGCACTCTCCTGTCCCTGGAAGGGAGACGACTGCACTGAGTGTCTCTTACAAACATCTCTTGTTTCCTGGAGGCTGGGGGATACGGTGGTTCAGGATTACATAGATTGAGGGGTATTTTTAGGAAGAAACATCCATTTCTTTGTGATCCTTTGTTTCTTAAAATGTTCAACAGAGTCACCCATTTCTAGCAAGTGTATTTTCTTTCACTTTTTTTCCCATAAAATCCTTAATTGAAAGTAGCACATGGGGTGGTTCGCAGTTTTTCCAGGCGGAGTCGTCCAGCTGCCGACTCAGCTGCCGCCAGGTTCTGGTTTGGTTCCTGGAAGTGGGGGTTCGTGTTTTTAATCACATACGTAATAATTGGCAGGAAGATGTTCAGTTTTCAGAAGCTAGGAGCGAGAGGAGCATGGGTACCAGGAAGGGGACAGTAGCTTGGGAGTTGTGAATATTTGTTTCCAAGTTCTGACTTCTGTTTAGTTTTTTTTAAGTGTTCTAAGGAAGGAATCCTGGTGGGGCAGATCCGTCAGCTTACACAGGCATACACCCTTTTCTGTACTCTTTCTGGTCTCTTTTCCCGGATAGTTATGGCAGCTCTTCTGAAGACCTTGTGCACCAGGCAGAGGACCACTTCTGCTGGAGGGGCTGAGCTCCTTGGCTGAGCTGTTGGTCACACTACGATCAGCCCGGCTGAGAGCTGACAAGTTTGCTCTCCGTTGCTTTGTGCAACCAAGATCCTCAGATCCTTGGTCCCATGGATCTCTGTGCTAGGCCAGCAAGGCCGGGGAGAGGAGGAAACGGGCCATGGTAACTCTGAGACTGTACGGTGTCTAACACCATCGGCTGTGTGGTGTGTGAGCGGAGAGACGCTGGGTCTCTCTGATGAAGCGGTGGGCTCATCCGGATGGGTCTTGAGTCCTCGCAAGTCGATTGAATCCTGGGCTCTGGGTGGCCTCAAAGCTGAAAATCGTGGCATCCTCTTCTGTGGATCTGGTTCAGAAAACCATTTCTTAGGTGTTTCAGATTTTGATCAAAACAGAGCTGCGCAGTGGAGGTAGCCTGCACCCGTGGAAGCCGGTCCTGTGTTCGCACGTACCTGCACCCACCTAGCAAGGGGGGGTGCGCTCAGCCTGTCAGAGAATGTGTGAGGTTGATGGGAAGCAAACTCAGCAGGGTGAGGCCCACAGATGCGTCAGATCATTTATGTACGTTCCTAAAGTAAATCCTAAATCATTTCCGAGTACATTCAGTAGTGCCTCTTGGCCTCACTTTCTCGCGTCGTAAATTTTCACTCAACAGTTCACCGACCGTCATGAGCCCTTCACAAAAGGCAGTGAAGTGTCCATCCTGTGAGTGACAGAGCTGCCTGAACGCGTGGCCGCACTGGTGGAAGCCGCCAGGCACTAAGTGTGTGGGGGTGGGGGGTGAGAACACTCTGTGGCCCTTGGGGTGGTCTGATGTGGGGTCTCCATGAGCCTGGAACCGCAGGAAAGCTGGAGCAGCACCAGCCAGCGGGGCCGTTCCCTGGGCTGAGGTCACACTGGGGAGGAGCAGGTCCCGGGGTGGGAAAGCACAGTGCAGGACGGCAAGGGCCGTGGCCAGCCAGTTTGGCGGGAGCTTGGGATCCCTCGAGGGTGAGCCTGAGTCCAGGCCAGACTGATGGGGTGGGGCGCGGGGGGTTCTGACAAACAGCAGATGCAGAATTTGGATTTGATTCTGTGTGCATGATGAGGAATCCGGAAAGTCTTGCGAGCACGATGGTGGCTGGGACCAGGCAGCGTGTTCAGAAGACTTACCTGCTCTGGGCAGGTTCTCTGGAAGGGAACGGCGTGGGGCCAGGACAGTTCCGAGGCTCTGCTGATTGTGCAGGATGTGGGTGGGAACTGTGTGTAGGCAACAAAAGGGAAAGGAGATGGGAGACATCACAAAGCCAAACTCAGCCATATTTCCAGGGGTTTTCAAACGTGGGTCAGCAGGAGAAGTTTAGTGCCGTCATGTACAGCAGTAGGGAAACCTGAAGCTGTTACCGCCTTGCGGAGAAAGCTGTGTGTGTGACGTTGGCATATTGCATTGGCGGTGACGACCAGCATCCAGGTGACCCTTCAGAGCAGGCAGCTGGCTGGGCGGAGCCTAGGGGCAGTGCACTCTGTCACTTGCACTCCCCTGCCTCTGGACACCCTACGCTGAGTCCACACAGAGCCTCGGTCAGGAGGCAGGGAGGGGCAGAGAATCAAGAGGAGGGCTCCGTGCAGGATCCGGTTGCGGTGGGGGCGGGGCAGGGGGCAAGCAGAGATAGGCAGCTGGGGCAGCTTTCCAAAAGAAACCAGAATCCAGACTCTCACCTCCTCCCTCGCGGCTGGTGCACAGAAAGCACGGCGCGTGACGCCCAGTGACGGGGAGCTCGCCGCCCCACCAGCCCCGTGATGCCTGTCACTGGTATTCCAGGCGCTCTGGTTGATGGGGATTGGCGTGGCTGATGTCGAATTGATGGAGGAGGGGCGCTTAACCTCGGACTCACATTCGGATTTGGAAAAGCACTTGGATCTGGGGCATTAGAGGTGGGAGGGCCGGAGTGGGGTGACAGGGAACCGTCTGGAGACACCTGCACAAGACCAGGTATTAAACACCTCGCAGCCCCCATCACCTCTGCCACCGCGGCTGAGCTCGCTGCCGTGCGTGTCCCCACGTGGGCATGGCCAGGCTCCAGTAAAACGTGGTTTATGAAAACAGGCTGGGCCAGGTTTGTCTGTGGAGATGCTGAATCCTGTGTGGGGACAAACGTAGCCTGAGCAATGGTTTAAATGCTGGGTGACTGTTGGCCGGGAGGGGCTGTAAGTGTCTGCTGTGGTTCTCTTAGCCTGAGCTAAGGGCTTGCAGTGGAAGGAAGAAGCAGCTCGCAGTTCCCTGCTCTGCATAAAAATGGCCCAGAAGGACACAGTGTGTAAGTGCGCGCTGTCTCTCCTGGGGGAGATCCGGGGACCCCAGATTCCCTTGTTGCTGCCCATCCACCATTCGCAGCATGTGCAGTGATGGGCACTGCGATCAGTTATCCGGGCTGGACACGGCTCTCTGGCAAAGCCGGACAGTGCGGAGGCAAGTGCATCCAGGCATCTGTACACGAAAGCAGATAGATAGTCCCCATGCAATATTATACACCGACGAAAAACCAGGTTGCCTGTAGGATTCTAGTTTCTGGCAGATTATTTTTTGTACCTGGGCCTGTCATGTCCTCTTCTAAGCACTGACAAACCTGAGACAGAGAGCCAGAACAGGTGTAAATACAGTTGTTGTTAACATGATAGCATTTTAAAGTGAGAATAAGGCTCTTGCTTCTTCCCATTTTCACGTATTTGTACTGTAACTTCCTGTTGCTCAGACCTTCAGCAGCTACAGAACCTCGCTCGGTAAGTCTTGCATGAAGAGGGGACGCCACTTGTTAGAAGCAGTCATTTCAGTCCACTTGTTCCATTGTTATCAGCACTAAATGATGCCTTTTATGCCTTCTGGTGGGATTAGGGCAGGGATGCCAGATAGAATACAGGATGCCCAATTAAATTCACGTTTCCGGTGAAGAGTGAACCATTTTTCTTTCCAGTATAAGTATTCTACAGAAAAATGTTGTTGATTTGAAATTCAAATTTAACTAGGTGACCTGTATTTTTCATTTTTTCACTTGAGTGTAATTGACACACGCCATTACGTTGGTTTCAGGTACACAACTAGTGACCCCTCATCTGTCTATGTTGTGCTGTAGCCCCGTCACCGCACAGCGCTCTTACAGGACCGTGGACTCTGCCCTCTGGGCTGTACCTTTAGTCCTGTGACTGACTCACTCCATACCCGGAAGTCTGTACCTACCCTTACCCATTTGCCCAACGTCCCCCCACCCCCCGCATCTGGTAACCATCAGTTTATTTCTGTATTTATAGGTCTGATTCTGCTTTTTGTTTATTCCTCTGTTTTGGATTTTTTAGACTCCACTTGTGAGTGAAATGATACATTGTTCTCAGTCTTGACTTACTTCACGTAATACTCTCTAGGTGTATCTGTGTTGACACAAGCAGCAAATCTCCTTTTTTTGGCTGAGTAATATTCTTTGTACATACACACCACACCCTCTTTATCGCTGCACCTGTGGGCGGACGCTTCGGTGGCTTCCATCTCTTGGCTGTTGTAAGTCATGTTGCAGATGGGGGTGGTGCATGTATCTTTTCAGATTAGTGTTTCTCTTTTTTAGGGGCTAATACGCAGTAGTGGAGTTACCGGATCATATATGATACCACCAACTTACATTCCCACCAACAGGGCAGGAGGGTTCCTTTTTCTCCACATCCTCCCCAACACTTGTTGTCTGTTGCGTTGTTGATTCCAGCCATTCTGGCAGTTGTCAGAGGATGTCTCACTGGGGTTTTGATTTGCATTTCCCTGATGGTGAGTGGTGGTGATCATTCGTTCATGTGTCTGTTGGCCACCTGGATGTCCTCTTGGGAAAAATGTCCATTCAGGTCCGCTGCCCATTTTTAATCAGATTATTTTAGTGTTGAGTTGTATTAATCCTTTGTGTATGTTGAATATTAACCCCTTCTTGGATATGGCATTCGCTAATACCTTTTCCCATTCAGTAGGTCACCTTTTTGTTTTGTTGATGGTTTCCCTTCACAGTGTGAAAGCTTTTTATTTTGATGTAGTGCCAATAATTTATTTTTGCTTTTATTTCCCTTGACCTGGAAGACCTATCTAGAAAAAATGTTCCTGTGGCTGATGTCAGAGAAATTACTGCCTGTGCCCTCTTCCAGGATTTTAATGATTTCAGATCTCACATTTAGACCTTTAATCCATTTTGAGTTTATTTTTGTGTGTGGTGCCAGAAAGTGATCCGGTTTCATTCTTCTACATGTGGCTGACCAGTTTTCCCAACAACATTTATTGAAAAGACTTTTTCCCACTGCATATTCCTGCCTCTGTTGTTGTAGATGAATCGACTATATAATTAAGGTTTTATTTCTGGGTTTTCTAGTTTGTTCCAGTGATCTGTGTGTCAGTTTTTGCCAGTATGTACTGTTTCGATGACTACAACTTTGTAGTGTATCTTGTAACCTAGGGTTGTGATCCCTCCAGCTTTGTTGTTTTTTCTCAAGATTGGATCTTGAGATCCAAAATGTTTGGGGCATTTTGTGGTTCCAAAATATTTTAGGATTCTAGTTCTGTGAAAAATGCTGTTGATATTTTCATAGGGATTCCATCGAATCTGTAGATTGCTTTGGATGGTATGGACTTTTTACCAGTATTCTTCCATGAGCATAGAGTATGCTCCCATTGTTTGTGTCCTCTTCTGTTCCCTTCATCAGCATTTACAGCCTTCAGAGCACAGGTCTTTCACCCCGTTGGTTAAGTTTATTCTTAGGGATTTCATTATTTTTCGTGCATTGTAAATGGAATTGCCTTAATTTCTCTTTCTGCTACTTTGTCATTCATGTATAGAAACACTGCTAATTTCTATTAATTTTTGTATCCTGCCACTTTACTGAATTCATTTATTCTAGTAGTTTTTGATGGAGTCTTACGGCTTTCTGTGAATAGTATCATGTCATCTGCAATAGTGGCAGTTTAACTTCTTCTTTACCAACATGAATGCTTGATTTCTTTTTCTTGACTGATTGCTGTGGCTGGGACTTCCACTGTGTTGAATAAAGTGGTGAGAGTGGACATCCTTGTGTTGTTCCTGATCTTAGAGGAAGAGCTCTCTGATCTTAGCTTTGGGTTTGTCATAGGTGGCTTATATTATGTTGAGATATGTTCCCTCTCAACCCACTTTGTTGGGAGTTTTCTTTCTGTATCCTCTGAGATATGATATGATATATCATGTTCACTGATTTTCAAACATTGAGCCATCCTAGCATCTCTGGAATAAATCCCACTTGATCATGGTGAATCAGCTGTTTAATGTATTTTTGAATGGGGCCTACTAATATTTTGTTTTTCATCTATGTTCATCAGGAATATTGGCCTGTAGGTCTCTTTTTTTGTGGCATCTTTATCTGGTTTTGGTATCAACATAAGACTAGCCTCATAGAATATACTTGGAAGCTTTCCTTCCTCTTTTATATTTTGGAAAAGTTTGAGGAGAGTAGTTTTTGACTCTTCTTAAATTATTTGGTAAAATTCACCTGTGAATCCATCTGGTTGGATTTTTATTTTAGGGGGAAGTTTTTAAAATAATGATTCAATTTCATTAGTAGTAATTAATCTATTCAAATTTTTTGTTTCTTACTGATTTAGTTTTGGAAGATTGTATCTTTCTAGGAGTCTATCCATTTATTCCTAGACTGTCCTGTTTGCTGGCATATAACTTTTCATATTATTGTTATAATTCTTTGTATCTCTATGGTGTCAGGTCTCTTTCATTTCTGATTGCATTAATTTGGGATCTTTCTCTTTTTTTGAAGAGTCTAAGGGTTTATCAGTTTTCTTTATCTTTTCATAAACCATTTCTTGGCTTTATTTCCTTTTCATTTTTTAGTCTCTTTGTCATTTATTTCTGCTCTGGTCTTTATTGTATCCTTCCTTCTCATCTTGAGCTTTGTTTTTTTTTTTTTTTTTTTTTTTTTTTTAGTTCCTTTCATTGTTAGGTTGTCTGAGCTTTTTCTTGGGGTAGGAAGGCCTATCTCACTATATATTTCCCTCTTAGGCCTCCTTTTGCTATGTCCCAAAGATTTTGGACGGCTGTGCTTTCATTTTCATTTGTCTCTGTGTTGTGTTTTTTTTTTGTTTTTTTTTTTCCTTTTTATTAATTTTTTCAGCGTAACAGTATTCATTCTTTTTGCACAACACCCAGTGCTCCATGCAAAACGTGCCCTCCCCATCACCCACCACCTGTTCCCCCAACCTCCCACCCCTGACCCTTCAAAACCCTCAGGTTGTTTTTCAGAGTCCATAGTCTCTTATGGTTCGCCTCCCCTCCCCAATGTCCATAGCCCGCTCCCCCTCTCCCAATCCCACCTCCCCCCAGCAACCCCCAGTTTGTTTTGTGAGATTAAGAGTCATTTATGGTTTGTCTCCCTCCCAATCCCATCTTGTTTCATTTATTCTTCTCCTATCCCCCTACCCCCCCATGTTGCTTCTCCATGTCTGTGTTGTTTTTTGTTTTTTGTTTTTTTTTCGCTTTGATTCCATGATTGACCCATTGGTTGTTTAGTGGCATGTTGTTTAGCCTCCACATGTTTGTTTCTTTTCCAGTTTTTTCCTTGTGATTGATGTCTAGTTTCATACCATTGTGGTTAGAAAAGATACATGATAGGATTTCAGTCTTCTTGAATTTATTGAAGCTTGCTTGGTGGACTAACATGTGACCTATTCTGGAGAATATCCCATGTGCACTTGAAAAGAATGTTTTTAACTGGAACATTCCATATACATCTGTTATGTGCATCTGGTCTAATGTGTCATTTAAAGACACAGCTGCTTTATTGATTCCGTTTGATGATAGCTATTGATATAAGTTGGGATGTTAAAGTCCCCTCTTGTTAGAGTATTACCATCAGTTTCTTCCTCTGTCAGTTCATTATTTGCTTTATGTATTTAGGTGCTCCGATGTTTGGGTGCATAGATATTTACAATTGTTTTATCTGCTTGTTTGATCCCATTATCATTACATGATACCCTTCTTTGACTCATTACCGTCTTTGTTTAAAACAAGTCTATTTTGTCTGATACCACCATTGCTACCCTGGCTTTTTTTCCTCTTCATTTGTATAGTAAATTGTTTTCCATCCCTTCACTTTCAGTCTGTATGTATCTTTAGTCTCTTATAGGCAGCATATAGATGGGTCTTAGTTTTTTTCTATCTTCATTCCCCCCACCCCATGTCTTTTTGTTGGAATATTTATATTTATATTTAAAGTAATTTATTGATAGATATGTATTTATTGCCATTTTGTAAATTGTTTTCTGGTTGTTTATGTAGTTCTTCTCTATTCCTTTCTTCTCTTGATCTCTTTGTGATCGATGAGTTTCTGTCGTATTTGGCTTTCTTTCTCTTTATTTTGTGCATCTATTTTAGGTCTTGGATTTTCCATTAACATAAGGTTCATATATAGCATCCTAAGTATATAACAGTCTATATTAAGTTGATGGTCATTTGATGAACACAGTCTTAATGAGGGAATTTGCATTTCCAAGCATCTGTGAGTTCTGGGAGATTTTCAAATACATATTTGCATTGCAATTAAAATCTTTTTAAACATCTCATCATTTATAAAGGTAAAGTGTTTCTTAAAATTGGGAGTCACAACTGGGAAATGTTTTCATACAAGGAGTTCGAGTTACTATTTCTCAAACTAGAGTTTTCGTGAGTAAGAATCCTTTGAAAAGAAATGGATCCTAAAATACTCGGGCCTGAGACTCCAGTCTAAGCCATGGACTTAAATTCCAAATGGAGCAAACTTGAGGCCTCTGTAGGCACTCTGCTGTGGGTGCAGAGAGGGACATCTGCTCGGAGAAGTGAGGCCTGGTTCTGGGAAGAGGGAGCTAGAGATTTGGGATCAGAGAAAAGGAGAGAGACTCCAGAGCATCAACAACTACATTGTATTCGTGGTTGGCAGAATGAGGCCGCTCAGAGTCCAGGTCTGACCTTGGGGATTGGGTGACCCTGCCTGGGGCAGCAGAAAGAGAACATGTTGTCCCTTCTGCTCCCACCAGCTAGATTTCCAGGGGGTCTCCTGCCTCTTTGTCCCCCTCAGCTCTTCTCAGGCCCTCAGGGTGGAGGCATTTAGGGATCAGGTCTAGGCTCAGTGCTCCGAAGAGCTGCCCCCTGGCTCCCGGGTTCGCAGGCAGGGCCTCTCCCCTTGTCCCGGCTGTCAGAACACCTGTAAATAAATGCTGCTTTGTTTTTGCTGGAAAACCCTGTGACACCCCCTTCTCTCTTCCCCTGGGAGGGCTGTGAACCGGGTCCAGGCGTGGAGCTTACGGTCCACAGACCCGCCTGCCTGCAAGTGTGACAGCCTCCCAGAGGGCTGTATTGATTTTTTAAGAGGAAGAAAAGGCATATAAAATTGGACTTTCCAACCAACCTTCTTTGAGTAGAAATTGGTGCTTCCAAAGGGAATTTTAATTGGCCGGCTTTGCAGCTAAAATGTTTTCTACCGCTTTCTTTCTCTTCTTCGTCGTGCCTCTGTTCATCCTTTTAGACTTCCCCCCACCCCAATTACTTTGACTTCCTGCTCTCGAGCATAATTGGGTCCTTTACTGGTGGACTTCCAACGAAAAGATCTTGGGGTGTTGCTAAGTTTGAGCACCCTGGTCGGAAGGCAGAGGGTGCTGGGGGCGCAGCCAGCTCACAGAAGGAAGGGGGTGGGAAATGACATCTGTGCTCGCTGCTCGGAGTGAATCATCCTTCAGAGTGAAAATCGGGGTTTCCAGTGCCAGTGACAGTACTTGTTGAAGAAGTGCAAATGTTTTCTGCTCCTTGCAGATATTAGTCCTCTGGAGGAAAGATTTGTTTTAATAATGGGAGTTGGGGTTTTTTCTGTAGTTAACATTGTTTTATTACCCTATATCCTTGCCAGAAAGCGCATTTTAAGAGTTTCAATTCAAAATTAAATATGACCTCAGTGTTTTAAAATACAATTACATTAACTGTCCATTTAATAGTTGCTTAAGATTTTTTTGGCCACTAATGCATAGTCAGTATACTTGTCTGATATTAAATACAGGGTTTTCGGCCATGCTCGCCAGCTAACGTGTTCCAGCTGCAACAATAAATAGGAGCAAAGGCTTTCTGAGAAAGTGAGCTACAGAAAGTTGTTCCCAGATGAAACTGCCATGTTCTTGTGTATCCTCAGCTATGCTTTTCTTTAAAAACTCCACTGTGTTTGATAATAGGGAACGATCTATTATTTATTTAGAACTGTATAAACCAATTTACAAGACAGGTAATTTAGTGGTAGTATTATTTATTAATGAGCCCAGTACACAAGTTAATGGGACCAAACCCGGTGGAGGTCAGCCCTCCTAGAACATGTGCCTTTTGGAGAGAAAACAAGTAGGGTCTTCAGAACATTCGTTATTATTTTAACATTTAAATTAAGACATGTTCCCTTGCTAAGATGCAAAATAATTTTTTCTTTATTTTTAAGATTTTTTATTTATTTATTTGGTGGAGAGAGACAGCAAGAGGGGGAACACAAGCAGGGGGAGTGGGAGAGGGAGAAGCAGGCCTCCCACTGAGCAGAGAGCCCTGGGATCATGACCCGAGCCAAAGGCAGATGCTTAACAACTGACCCTCTCAGGTGCCCCTAATTTTTTTTTTCTTTTCCTAAATTGCATCACAACAAAGTAGTCTTGAAGCAGTCTGGAGATGAGTTTTGTTGACCGTACTAAGGCTGGGCCTGTGTTGGTCCTGTTAGTAGCAAAGGCATGAGAGCCTCGAGAAGGGGCATGGCTTCCCAGGCTCAGGCACACTGTGCCGTCCCTGTCACGGGCTTTGCATCTGGGATGCTTGGTCCGCACATTCCAGAATTCCCAGTCACTGCAGGAGGGGCGTGTGTGTGCCTGCTTCCGGGGAGCGGGCTTCCTTCTCCTGTTTTCCCCCGGAAGTGATCACAAGGCAGTGACTGCAGAGAGTCTGCTGGTGCCCTCCATGTGGCCGGGGATGGGGGGCGGGGAGTTCTCCCCACTGGGACCTCGTCCCTCTTTCTGTGGTGATCTAATGGCCGCCTCTTGGAAGACTGGAAAACCTAATGCAGAAATGAGGGGCAGCGTAAGTGGCCTTCATAGAACGTGTTTGTGGTTCCTGGAGTTCCACCCTCATCTGTGGTCAGAGAATGAACATGGAGCTAAGTGTGCTGTTTAACTTCATTTTTCCTGCATTTCATCTCATTATGCAGTTGATCGCCATGTATCAGGGGTGGAGAATGGGGCCACTGGGAGGGAAACTCACCGAGTTGTGTGTCTTCAAATCTGAAACACTTCCAGGTTTTGACTGTAGAGTCTTGTCGAAGTAAGCCAGATCGGAAGTGATGGCCAGTCCCTGAGCTTTAACAAAGCCTGTTACCCGGCAGTCGGCTGCAAAATCGGGAAAGGCAGAGAAATGTAGCTTTCACTATTTACAAAATCTTGGTGGGTTTTTCTTCCCCCTTGGGGAGTGGTTTTCAGCAAATTATTCATTGGAAGAATGAAATCTGAAATGCAGGTGTTTTTCCGGGAACGAGCTGTGGTGGCCATGCTGATGCCCCGCGTCTTGTTTGTGCGTTCGCTAAGCGGGCAGGCACTGAGCTCCAGCAGTGTGTCAGGTAGGACCCCGGGGCCGAGGGACAGAGTTGGGGTTAGCAACGCGAAAATGCATGGCCCTTCGTTCAGATGCCTGGAACAGACTTCGTGGGAAGCACACCCATCGGACCTCCTCATGCCACCGAGGCTGACTTCTGCCGGAGCAAAACGCCTGGCCTGCTCGTTTGCCAAGCCACATAGAGCAATAAATACTGTGGTTTTTCTCATTCTGAGCCTGGTTTCCATGGGGCCGAGTGTGGGGAAGATGATGGGCCTGGGATATTCTAAGGCCGAGGCTTCTTACCTGTAAAGAGGAATGTTGTACGGAGTGCTCATCAAGGAATTTAAATGTAAACGTGGCCTTCCTGTAAGGGTATAGACCAGTAATGCCCAGTGGGCCGCTCCCTACAAACCTGAGACCCTCTAGTATGGGTACCTCATCTCTCTTCTTGGAAGTTCTGTGAAGTAAAAGAAGTAGAATGGACACTCAGACTCCCATTGTCTTTGAAGTGACAGGGCAGCGGGCCTTGGGTGTACACATCTTACGGATTAGTGGAACTTTACAGAAGTTATGTAAATGTCAGGGAATAGATCCAAACGCTGTACAGGATATATGCTGTGTAAGGGACATGCTGTCAAGAATAGAGCATGTAAACACAGGAGCTTTGTATTATAAGGAGGAACTGTTTCCATTTCTGAGAGGATCGAGAGCACTGGATTCACGGAGGTGATCCGGCTGTTAAGGTCTCTGGACTCGCTCTGATTCAAATCCTAGTCGCATCCCTTATGCCTTGGTTAAGTTATTGTCACATAACTTCTGGACTCTGTTTCATCTTCTGGAACATAGAGGTGTTATCTCTCTCAGGGGTTATGGGGAGGAATAAATACAGACACATATCTGGCACATGATAGGCACTCAGCAAATAGCCACTGTGACGTTTTATGCATGTGTCTACCTTGTCTTGTTTCCCTATAGTTGACTGTCGCCTTTATTCAGTGGACACCCCCTTTCTACAGTGCCATTTTGTGTAACGAATGTCTGACATTGAGACATTTTCTCGACAGGGACTTCTATAGTCAGGGCTGACCTTGAATGTGTTCTTGAGAGCGTTGGGTATTGAATTGCATGTAAGAAAGCCAGTCATCTTTTACCCGTCTTGACTATGGCCCTGAGATTTTCCCATTCTCAGGCTACTTTCTTTTCCCCCTTAACACCTGTTTGCTTTAGGGAGCAAAGGCCCTCTCACTGATGTTCCATTTTTCCTCTATGTCCCTAAATTCGTATATCCCAGAGCAAGCCCTTGTTGGAAACCTCTGTCTTTTTCCTTAGGTGTCCTTGCAAAAATTTAATGGCACAGAGCAATTAGTAGCGCGTAATGACTTTCTGCACGATCGTTCTGTCATTTGGGCACAGACATCGGTTTTCCTTATCTTGGCACGTGAAGGAAAGAATCTGATTCCTGTCTGTCTCTCCTCAGCCTGCAGTGGCACACTCCCTCAGCAGAGCAGAGCAAGGCCACACAGAGTCTTTGAGGGCATTGGAAGGGGCAGCTGTAGAGAGAGTGCAGATTGGCCCAGCAGAGAGACTGGACTACAGAAGATGCTCAGAGCAGGTGGCTGCTGCCCTAGGCCACATGAGTCATGAGTCAGCCTGAAAGATCCTGAGGTTGACCAGATGCCCCGTTTTGAAATCTGAATGTGAAGATGAATCTTCCGTAATTTTTGTCCATAAGCCAATTCATATATGTCCCCTCTTTCCTAGGAGTGAAGAGAATGACTGAATAATGCACAGTTACCTAACCCCAAAGATCCTTTGGGTGGGAGGGAGTACCTATATGGGAATACCAATAATTTGATGAGACTGGTGGAAATGACTCTTTAAAAATTATATTTTTACAGATATTTTTCAAGAGATGCACTAAATTTATTCTTCTTGACAGGCTTGTAATCTACTTAAGTAACAATTTGATTAGGATTTTTCTATTCCTCTTTCATGCTTGCTATTTCTTTTTAAACTATTCTGTTGTTAATGGATAAGTATTTTATTTATAAGAAGCTAAATGCAGCTGGGAAAGAGGAGTCCACCTCTCGCATGTGAAATACTGGAAGGCTGTTCTGCTCCCTGCTTCAATGGTGAAAAGCAAACGCAACACAGACATAAGGCTATTTGAACTCTTTATTTGCCACGTTTACAATATTAATAACAGCGTTTCTAGAAGTTGTCACATCAAGTAAAAGATCTTCATTCCAGGCTGTCTTTGGGGGCCAAATTGAGACTGGATGCATGCATTTAATAAATTGTAGTCTCAAGTAGTCATTTTTGTAAATAATTAGTTTCGGTGAAAGAATAAGTTAGCATATTGTATGCATCTAATGTTGCAAATGTACACACAGCAAACTTTGCTATTAATCAACAGTCAAGCACTGCAAGTGAGGTCTCATACATAATGAATTGTGCTTAAGCCTCATGGGCTTCTTGATAGAAAAATAAAAGAAAACACAAGTGTAGTAAGCTTTTGAATAAAATTTAACTAGATTGCTCTGCATCCTGTAATTGTTTTGGAATCATTAGGGACCTGATAATTCATCTATAGTTTTGGGGTGTTTTTATCTTCATCTCTCAGATAGTAGAGATTTTAATGATACGTTAAAGTGTTGATAAAATACAGTTTTCCTTTCAACAATTTGAACATTTACGGGAGAAAGGAAGTAGGCTTTTTTAAGGCGTTCCAGTCTGCCAAGTGTACTATTTAAATTGTGTTTTTAAAATGTTTTATTGCTTATGTATTTAAAGATCATTTTCAAAAGGAAAAAGAAGTGTGTAGTTCTTACGACATGTACCTTATATTGAAGAGTTGAAAATTTACCTAAAATTTTTGGGGTTTGGAGGGTTTAAATACTACCATAAATTCCTCTATGGTCTTGCTTAGGTTCTGACATTAATTTGAGCCCCAAATTTTGAGGGCTTAGGTTGCCCATTAAAAACTGATACCCAGTTTAAGCAACATACCTGTGACCACCCAGAAAGTGAGTAAATTGGGGACCAGTTAAATTTTACTGCCTCTTCCTTCTCCTATTGTTGGCCTTGGGACTTAGACCATTGGTGGCCTATGATCGGATCATAAATGTAGAATTCATTTTGGGGGTGTGTGGGGGGGGGTGGAAGGCATCAAGGCAAGGAGCAGGATGTATGTCCGTTTTGTCTTGAACCACACTGTAAGAGCCGAGCAAGGGTGTACAGAGCACCCGCCGGCTCCCGCCAGCCCTCCTGCAGGGACGGCCGGCAGTGGCCCCTGCCCCACGAAGCTGTCCTTATGGCTTCCGCCTGCGCCGGGCACGGGCTCCCTTTGCTACCAGTTGTCCTCCGTCGAACGGTGGCAGAGTCTGCTTTGTAGAGACTGACCTGTGAAAACAGACGCCAGGACCCCACGGGTGAACGTTGGTCCACCCACCCGGGTGTCAGGAGTCACGGGGCTCTTGGCTGCCTGCTGGGGAGGCGCGTCCGCCGTCTGGGGTGTCGGCTTCAGCATGTCGCGGGGGCTTCATGTCCACGTCCTCCCTTCTCCGTCAGCTGCTGATGCTCCCAGGGTGTGGGGCAAACCGGCGCACAGATCTCCGAATCGTCAGGACAGCGCCAGACATGTGGTCGCACTGCCCGCTGTCGCCACGAGCCGCATGAGGCCCCTGTCCTGTGGCCGGACGAGCCCGTCGGGAGCCTCTGCGCTCCGTCTCCCGCGCGGTTCTGCTGTCGGAGGCCGGTGTTTCTGAGTCCCTGTATCAGCGCTTTGATTTTCACGTTTCCCTTCTTTTCCCCGGGTTAGAAGGTCCAATAACTGCACAGACCCCGTCGCACCCGCGTGGCAGTGCTGCCAGACACCTGCCGGCCAGGAGGCTGTGTCGCGGAACTGTCGCTGGAGGCGTGCGCTCATCAGACGTCCTGCGGCAGCCCTCGTCCTGGACAGCATGGGGCTGTCCGAGGGGCCGAGTGGAAGGCGGCCGGCACCTCCTCTGTGTCGTTCCTTCGCCCTCCTCGGGCTACAAATGCTGTGTCCAGAGTCTCGTGGGTAAGCCGCGGTCCAAACGGGTCCTCAACAGCTGCTTACGTGGAATCAAGCCACAAAATTCAGTTGGAATATAGAGTTTAAAGTCTTCATTCAGCCCCATTGTTTAAAAAAAAAAGATCTTTTTTGATCATAGGTAGCATACTTTATTTCTTGTCTTCCATCCCACCACTGGAAAAAAGAAAAAGCACGCGAACTTTAGCAAGGAGGTGTAGTTAAAGCAGGACGAACCCATCAGACACAAACACAGGGGACTCTGCCAGAGATCTGTTGAGTCAGACGTAACCGCACATACCGGTGATACTGAGCCGCAGTAGCCACGCATTTCAGAGTCCCCTCTGTTGCACTTGTAACGTTTTGCTGAACACGTGCCCCTTCCTGACACTGTGGGGTCCGGAGCCCACCCTGCGTCCTGGAGTCAGAGAAGGGGGCGGTGCACTTCTGTAGCTCAGCTCGGGGACGCTTCTCCTCGTAAGGGTGTCTGCGATGCTGTGTGTGGCCGAGGCCCCGCGTCTTGCTTCTACCGCAGGCTCTGCCCCGCTCTCCGTGGGTTTTCCCGCCGACTCGTCTCCCAGCCCTGCTAAAGGACACAGCTTGGGTCAGCGCGCTGCCAGATTCCAGATGGACTCCAAAGAATACGTGTCTTTGGAACTCTTTTCCGAGGTTGAAGTTCTTGCGTGGGCAAGCCTCTAGCCTCACCAGTTCACGTTCCCAAACTACAACACTAGGTTTTATCCTGGGAAGACAAATACTGGAAAAGTACAGGGGTCAAGAGAGAGGGTTTTGAGTGTCTGCCCCCTGGGTAGCTAATGCTGCTGACCAGATGTGAGTAGCTTAGAACTTGTGGCCTGTTTTTGTACATCAAATGGGATTTAAGCCAAGTACATGACATTTTAATGTCTTTGGGAAGTAGAATTCATTTAGAAATGAAGATTTAGTGGTTCTTTACTACCAATGAAGTCTTGAGGTGCCCCCAAACCTGAGTGCCCAGATCTCCTATCAAACTGATTGAGTTTTAAAGTGTTGAGCAAATGTGCAGTGTGGAAAGACCCTGGAGGACGTGGGGTCGGGAATGTTCTTCTATTTTTTTCTCATGTCAAGCCAGTCCCTGATGCCGTTGCAGACCTCAGGCGCTGCCTTCTGGGGGGCTGGCCGGCTGGGCTCACTTTGCCCTAGGGCTCCTGGTTCTGCAGTGGCCGCTAGCCTGAGCCCAGTGCATGCGACCTCTGTGTGCGGCGGATGGATGGCTCAGAACCCTGTCCGGGGAGGCCATTCCGTTGACACTCGGTCCCCTCCCCTTGTCTGCCTGCTGCCACCAGTGTGATGCTGCCCCCGCCCCCTCGCTTTCTAGCTGAAATCCACGTCCTGAGACACAGGCTGCTTTGCAGGGAGGAGGGACAGCCTTCCTGTGAATGCCGTGAGCGATGGGTACCCCCTCCACCATCGTAGGCAAGGTATCCCTGCATCATTAAAGACGTCATTAAAGGTTCTGGAGCCATTCCCCACCCTCCTGCATCCTGATTTGGGCTGACCTCTGAGCTAGCTCGCCGGGACGTTCTCTCTCGGAGCCCGGGCAGGGAAGGGGTCATGACTGCCAGAGAACTTCACTAGGGCCTTTGGTCCACACCGGTGTTCCGGAGCCTTCCCCTGACGGCCACTGTGTGGGGATTGCCAAGAGCTGCATGTTTCTCGAGGAAACCCTTACACCAAACCACGTTTGATTTCGTGTCTGTTAGAGTGTGCCCAGCGCGCTGCCCTGTCTTCTGTGGAAAAGCTCCACAAAGCCGGCTGCGTTGGTCAGCCGCTAGCCAGCCCTCTCGTGCCAGGTTCAATGGAGGGGCAGGGGTGGTGCCCAGGGTCCCAGGATTGGTCCGGGTGACTCTTACTGATGATGAGTGTCATCTGGGAGAAGGCCTCAGGCAGGCTGACTCCGACGTGTCCCTCTCTGCATGGTCCCGGCTGACAGCAGGACAGGGCCTGCTCTCGGCCCCCGCGGGCTGGCTGTCCAGCTGCCGCCTCCGGGCTCCCAGCCCTGGCGCCGGCCCACGGACAGGGGTGTGCGAATCTGCGGTGGCTGAGTGGTAGGCTCCCAGGGAGGGCTGGGGTCTAGGGTTTCCGGGAACGTGGACCACAGAGCCCGTAATCACTGGGGCCTCGGGGCTAGGGCGTAGGGGAGCCAGCAGAGACTCCTCCGTAATCAGGGCAGCCGCGGGCAGGGCTGCGCCGCCGTCACACCGCGGCTCGCGCAGGGACGTGCGAAGCGAGGCTGGAGGAGAGGGCAGGGCAGAGAATAAATTTCGTTTTATTGTAGAAATGGAAATCTGTGTCATGGCTTTAAAAATCTGGTTTTATGTGTGTGTTTAATGCCATTCATTTTAAATGTAGTATCATAAATCCTTGCTTCAGAAGCAAAGCTGTTTAATTACATTTCACCCATGAATAGTTACCTAATGCCAATAGAGAAAGAGTTAAAAAGGAGACCTACAGAGTAAATCAGAGGTTGAGATCTTTAGCACAAGCATAAAAAATCAATTTAAGATGAATTTTACTACTATAAAAATTCTTCAAATATCCTTTTAAGAGTGGGAAATGCTAGTAGGGACACAGCTCCCATTCTAGTCCCTTAGCCACGAGGACGCGGCGACCAGCCTGGTCAGTGCCTTTGATGCCCAGATGGCCTCTGTGCCATTCCGGGGCCTCTGAGCAAAGAGGTATAAGTCTTGGAGCACAGTGGGTCGTTAGTGGGTACTGAAGGCCCCGTCACATGGCCTAAGGTGCCCCATCTCCCGTGGTGTCTGTCCCCTGGCCAAGGGAAGCACAGTCACCGTCAGTGAAAGGGGCAAGCATAGCCCGAAAGCTCTGAGACCGTCTGGCCTGTTGCGGGAGGTGCCAGGCGTGTGGGGGTCAGCATGGGCGCTCAAGGCAGGAGAGGGACGGGGGTCTCCCATAGACTGAGGGTGGGGATGTCGGACCCTTAGCTCTGTTCGTCTCCTGTTGGGCAGCTGTCACATGCAGCTTGCTGTGTGCTCGTGGCTGAGACCTTCGCGGACGAACTGCCCACCCCGCGACACACACCGGGTGGCGTTGGCCTTGCTTTGTGCGAAGGGAGCCCTGACTTTCGCTAGAACACCGGCCCCCTCTCTCTCCACTCCCAGGAGTGGGATGGCAAGACACGGGGCAGCCCTCCCCGTGTTTATTCTCCTCTGTCGTCAGTACGTGTCTGTTCAGTATGGAAGGAACAGGATGGAACAGAGGGTCTAGGGTGTCTCTCTGAAGTCAAATGACATTCAGGCCGGGCACAGAAGTCCAAGTCCTTCGCCGACCAGATGTCCTGATGGGGAGAGAGAGATCAGGGCAGGAGCAGTGTCTTGGCTCCGCTGGCCCCGCGGTGCTGTGGAAGGGGCACGTCCTGTGGGGCCTCTGTTGATGCGGGGTCCAGGCCGACCATGGGCCTGTCCACGTGGGTTCCCGCCCACAGAGATCTCACGAAGATGGCATCTGGGCTGAGGCCTGGGCCTGCTCTGTCGGGTCGGGAGTCGGCAGAATGGCCAGCCTGTGTCTGTTGTCCTTCTCTGCCGGGTCGTTCCAGGGGACTCGTTTCTTTGTCTTTCCCTGTCCCGTTCCTTCCTCACGCCTGCCCACATGCAAGTGATTAGACGCTCTCCCCAGCCCCCTTTCTGTTCTGCTGCAGAAAAACAGTGGAAGGGGCATTTCTGTGCATCTCATCCAAGGAAGCTGATTTCTGGCGAGATCCAGGACGTCCGTGGAGACTCTCGTTTCCACAGGGCGCTGTGCCTGAGAGACGAGCACTCCTGCGCGGGGCCACGTCTGTGAGACCTGCATCCGGGCCTTCAGCGGTTCCCTGCGGCGCACAGCGGGAAGTGCACGTGCTCGCGGCCTTCCCACACGGCGCAGTCGGGCCCGCGCGTCTGCGGCCGTCATCCCCCGTGTCCTCCCTGTGCCGGGCCACATGGCCAAGCCAGTTGTGGCCTCTCCACTCAGACCCTCCTCAGGGTGCTGGGTACGAGACAAAACAGGCAGCCTGTAGACCCGTGCCTGTGCACGCGTCCTTAACACACAGAGTGAGGCACGGAGGGCCAGGAAGAGCCGTGTGCAGTCCCCTCCCCCCGAAGCTTCGGGATCTGAGATGCCAGACCGACTCCGCCCTCCAGGCCCCGAAAGCCTAGGAAGGCTGCCAGCTCTCCAAGGAAGGAACGTCAGCTGAAGAGATCAGACTTGGTGCCGGTGCTTTTGTGGGTGTGGGGTTCCAAGAAATCGAAATAAAAATTGGATCCATCATAAAACTGTAGGGCTCGGAAGCAGGGATGTTTTCTCGTTGCAGCAGAGGGATCCCCAGAGACTTGGCTCCTGCCAAAGGTGAGTCACCTCTGGGAGAGGCGGCCGCCAGCTCCCACAGGTGTGGGACTTAGCCCCCGCAGGCCAGGAGCAAATGAAGCGACTCCGTGCTCGCTTCGGCAGCACATATACTAAAAAATGAAGCGACTCCACAGTATGTGGTTTAAACGGAAGGAGATCGAAGGAAGAAGTGACCGTAAGGAATGAACGAGGGAATTTGGGGAAGAAAGAAAAAAAGCCAGAAGCTGAGCGGCATGACTGGCGTTAGCCTCGCGGGAGGACTACACACGGGTTAGACACTCTGAAGCATGAGACTCCACGGACGGAAGGCAGACCACGAGGAAGTCCCTGGAACGCAGCCCAAAGCGGTACAAAGTCCCGAACGCGCTGTTCTGCTGAAACTCGGTGGGCGGGGCGGGTGGTCCCAGTGCGGGGTAGTTCCTTCGGTAGTATTTCCGGAAGATGGTTTGACAAGACGCGCGATTTCACAGACGAAGGGTAGAGGCACGCCTGCACCTGTTGGCCGTTGGACAGGGCAGCTGCACTCCCACTGGGCCGGCTTCTCACTTGTCGTCCCCGCTGTGTCACATACTGCTTCACGGGGTGACTGCAGACGCCCAGAGCCCCAGACGGCAGAGCCTGTGTCCCAGCACGTTCCTCCCAGAATCTCCTCTTGTTCCCAAAGAGGGCTTGTGTTTCTTAGAGCCAAAAGTGGAAACGCAGCGTGAAGGCCCCCCACCCCTCCTGCGGGCACCTGCCCCACTGAGCAGCAGTGGACACCCCCCCCCCCCGGGAAACTGCTACAGACGTCTACCCACGTGGGCACAGCGGGTGTTCATTTGCTTCCCACCTGTGTGGACTCGGGGCCTGGGGTTTATGACTCTCCTCTTACCACTTTTGCAGGCCTGCGGAGGCCCCCACACTTCCTGAGCTGCTCAGCCGTCCGGAGGAAATGACGGAGCCCCTGGTGCAGTGCGCGGCCTGGCTGGACGCCTATTTCCATGAGCCTGCGGCCCTCCCACACCTCCCCTTGCCTGTGATTCACCATCCCGTTCTCCAGCAAGGTCAGTAACTCCGCCGCCTCCCAGGGTTTCGCTCAGGGAGCTTGACTGATGAACTACCGCTTACGTCACAGCCCATTTTATCGACTCTCCTGACTTGGTATTTTTACATCATCTAAACAGAGACAGCATGTATCCCCCACTGTAAGGACAGGAGTTCACAGTCTCCACCCATTCCAAATGCTTGTGTTAGCTTTGGCACGTGGTCACATAATTCTTGGCAAAGGCAGTAAAAATGATGCATGCAGATCGACTCTTGACTCTTGTTGGCTGAAAGGTTTAAATAGAAACACATCTGAATAGCCGTGAATTTTTCAATAAGCTTATTGTTAACTTCAACTGTCTGCTTGCCAACAGCACAGAAAATGAGGCTTGTACATGGACAATTAGCCACTTCCATAAACTCGGCTGGTGACATCTCATCAGAGTGGGTAGTGGCATTGTGTCGTCTCAGAGAAGTTTGCAGTCTAATTTCTCAGACTTGCCGTGGTTGCTGTGTTCTTAAAGCACGAATTGAGAACTTACTGCCTAAATGTAGCACATTTAAGACACATGGTCTGTGACCACCGAAAAGCATTTTCCCAGATGCTTCTTTCTGAGTTCTTGTTTGGACCTGAATTATGGCAACTAAAATGATTCTACACATATACCAGAGGTTCATTTTGCATAGTGGCTTTTTATGCTCATTTTAAAATAAGTGCATGTGTGTGCATACACAAATATGCCTAGATGTACGAACACACATAGTCAAGGGAAAAAACTACCCTGAGATTTTAGATAAGGTAAATCTAGGGCGCCTGGACGGCTCAGTTGGTTGAGTGTCTGACTCTTGCTTTCGGCTCAGCTCGTGACCTCGGGGTCGCGGGATCAAGCCCCACATTGGGGTCTGCGCTCAGTGCATAGTCTGCCTGAGATTCTCCCTCTCCCCATCTCTGCCTCTACTCCTCCCTCTAAAGTAAGTACATCCCTAAAGTAAATGTGAAGCAATCTTGAATTTCAAAACAGCGTATCCTAAATAAGTTTACTGGCATTCCAGTAGCTGCCATGATTTTCAGCAAAAAGAAGCTTGCAAGTGGAGTAAGGAATTTCAGAGGCAGTGGATAGAGAAGCTCCTGGAAAGTTGAGCCAACACCTGAGTTGACTGACAAGGTCAGACAAGTGAACAGATAATAAGTACCTGAGCATTTTCACAATGAACTGAGACGGGGCCCCTTTTGAGCACCTGTGTCGTTCAGAACGGTCTCTAGGAGGGCTGTGGGAACTCCAGTGGGCCTTGGCATGTCGCTGTACACGTGTTATGTCCTGCATGGGATTCTGGGGTCACCCTCCAGTAGCACAAGCCAGCCTGCTGCACGGAGGCTGCAGGGGACACGGTGTGACCTCCGTGTGCTGTGCGGGCTGGGAACTCAGGTGTGGTTTTGCTTCTGAAGTAGGGGCTTGGGAACCCTGGTGCTCTGAACTATGCTGTCCACTGTCGTCCGTCACTTGGGGAGTACCGCTGTGCCACTAGGAACAAGGAGGTTGCCCAACCAGAGGCTCCTGGGTGGGTCAGTCCGTTGAGCGTCTGCCTTCAGCTCAGGTCATGATCCCTGGGTCCTGGGATTGAGTCCCACATTGGGTTCCTTGGTCAGCAGGGAGTCGGCTTCTCTGCCCATGCACCCCACTTGTGCTCGTGTTCTCTCTCTCTCTCTCTCTCTCAAAAATAAAGAATGAAGAAAGGAATTGCCTGACTGGCTTTCCTCTCTTAAAGTCTGTTGACTAGTGAGCAGAAATTTAAGGTTTTAAAATTTTCAGGACAGAAAAATGAGAAAACCAAGGCCAGAAGTACCTATATTCAAAGGGAGAGGTGGGGAAAGTGAGCTTATAAAATCCTGAGGTCCTGTTCTTGGTGTTTGAAGAGGGCAGGGCTGGCCACACTGACCCTGGTCCCTGGCACTGGGCTGAGCCAGCCCATCTCCTCGTCCAGCCCCCATGGGCAGTGTGGGTGACCAGAACGAGCTGGAAACAGCTGCTGGGGTAAGGTTGGAGGCCATCCAGCCCCAGCCAGAAGCTCTTCCCTGTTGGACGAGCCCCACAGCGCTGGTAGGTGCTTCCAACCGAGGCCAGGTCCTTCTAGCCGGGTTTAGGGGAGACAGCCTCCAGCACCCTCCTCGGGACAGGGTCCCCTGGGCCAGCCCCACCTCCTGACAGTGGTTGCCTTGGGCCGGGGTTTCCCACGCCTTAGCATGTGCAAACCAGGTTTTTCTAATTTAGCTCAATCACTGACTCCCAGGCAGGGGCCAGGTGTGGGGATTTTACGGTTTAAGAAGGGAGGGGGTGGACGGTTACGATAGAATTGCTAACACGAACCCCCAGATGTGGCAACAACCTTTTCTCTCCAGTGGTAGCTGGCTTGGCTCTGTTTCCACTTGGTATCTTATAGCACCAGGGAGTCGTGGTGAGCGGACAAGTCCCATGCCAGGAAAATCCTCTGACAGCCTCCGAGACCTCCAGAAGCTGGTCATTAATGTAGAGAAAGAAACCTGCACAGGCTTGGAGGCGTGGCTACATGTTAATGTGGAATAAATGTTTGTTGTGTTTGTTTTTTTTTAACAAATTCTGTTTTCCGTGCATCTTAGTTTGGGGGCACGTTTAACATGCTTTTGCGTTTCATGTTTTCATCCCAGCATCGCCTCTGAGATTTAGACCAGGTCTGCTGCTTTTAGCTTGTTCTAAAAACGTAATCCCGACAGAGCCCCAGCGCTGGAACCCGCTTGTCCTCAGGCGCCGGCCCGTGCACTGGGGGCCCCTGGGGGCCAGGCCCCCGCTGCACTCCGTGGGCCCCTTTTGTCTGTGGGCAGGACCGCTTCACGGTGAGGCGGGCACCCGGTCAGCACTGGTTGGTCTTTTAAGGCTGGTCACATGTGTGTGCGGACGTAAGCCATACGCAGTTAACGTTTTTGGCAGGTTAGAACTTAACACTGGAGATTTCACGTAGTTCAGCTCCTTATCGTGGAAAACTTGCCAAGTTTGATTAGTAACAAGTTAATTGTCTGGGTTTTCCTGCCAAGGAGCGAGAGGCTGTCCTTCAGGACCGGAAGTCCGCAGGTGAGGGCCGCGGCTGCTGCTCGGGAAAGCACGAGCGAACCGCGTGTGGAGTAAGAGACTGTTTTTAGTAGAGGGCGCTTTCTAAGAAAAAATCGTTGTGCGTCGTACTTAGAGTTTGAGGGGTTGCCTTGTGCCAATGACCAGGTGCTGCGGCCTCTGACGGAGGGCCAGCCGTCTCGGCATAACAGAGCACTTTAGGGAGGGCAGGCGTTCCCCCATCGAGCCCTTGCGAAGGTCAGCGCTATTTTGAATTCATTTTTCTCCCAGAAATAGTTACGGAATGAAGCCATTGGTCTTGAAGTCTAAATGTTTCTTTTATGATGAGATGCTGTTAGAAGTTCTTTCCTGTTAATATGTTCTAACTCTACATTTACTTCTGAAAAGTAACGTCGCTCCATTGAACACATAAGCGTCTTCGTGTAGCCTTCAGAGTCCGTGGCAAAGCAGGTAAGAAGGTGGAAGCAGACCTTGCCAGAAGCAGGATTTCACAGAGCTGAGGAGAGGCAGACCTGAGGGAAACTGAGACCCCTCTCGGATTCAGGGTGTGCGCACGCTGTCCTCCCCTTCTCCACTCCTCTTCCGATCGAGGCGCTCGGAGCAGGGAGCCCGGGCCTCTCCGCTCACTCTCCAGGCTAGAGTGGGGGCTTCCTCTGCGGATGGCGCCCCAGGAGGCGCGTCGTGAGCCCTGCAGTGTACGAGGCGGTGTGAGCCCGGCGGTGTAAGCCGGGCGTCGTGGACAGTGGTGTGGAAGGCGGGTGGTGGGTGCTGATGATGGTGGGTGCAGACAGCAGTGCGGACAGCGAGTGGTGGGGAACAGACGGGTGGTGGGTGCGGACGGTGGTGGGAGACGGACGGCAGTGGACCCCAACGGCAGTGGGGACGGCGGGCGGTGGGTGCCTGCGGCGGTGGACCCCAGCTGCTCCTTCCGGTGTCTTCTCACAGATGATCGTTTTCAGCAGATGAGTTCTGAGTTTTCTTTTCAAAGTGACTCCAATGTTCCCTTTTAAATGAAATATTTAACACTTTAATAATTCCTTCGTCACAGCTATTAGCTTGTAGCTATGAAATCCAGCCGCATGACAGTAGTCAGATCTGCATTTGCCCACCCTGCCGGCGAGTAGCGTCTTGTAGCTTCTGTTCCGAGGCCTCAGCAAGGATTCTCATGCTTGTGTAAGTCTGTTGAACACCCCGTCTGCAAAGGGCCTCTCCTGCAAGCCCTTCCAGAGAGTTACGGGAAAGGCCCTTCCAGGGTGAGCAAAGGTCCGCACTGTGTCCCGGAGGACGGTCCACCTGGGCCGTACGCTTGCAGGGGGCTGTGTGAGTGCTGAGAGGCGGCCGGACCACGAGGACGTGAACAGCAGCATCACTCCCTCAGGCCCTCACCGGAGACGGCTGTGTAAAATTAGAAATGCCTCCTGGAGAGGCTCATCACGCCAGCTCACCCGGGCCCCCAACCCCACAGCCTTCACAGGGCACAGCCCTCCTGCCCTCCCAGCTGCCGCTCACACGGGGCCACCATCTCCCCAGGAAGGGAGGCCCCAAGCCCTCTTCCTGTCAGGGTCCTGTGGCCGCCGGGGTGCCGCTCACGGGCGCTGTGTCAGTCCCGCGCACGGCCTGAGTGTGTCTGCAGTGCGGGCTGCGGCAGGGGCGGGAGCTTTGTCTCAGCCTCCCTCATGCCCACAGCAGGAGGCGGCTTTGTGCGTTCACCAGGTTTGACTTGACGCTCTTCCCTGGACTTGGAAAAAGTCTGATGAGCAGAGAGGCAGCTGGAGCGCACAGTGGCGGTTCCGCGTCCGGCTGGCGGCTTTCACGGTTCTCCCATATTGGAAATGAGGACTTATAAAAAGGGTCAGCCTTGCCGTGACTACCTAGTTCCTAAACCTTCCGATGCCCATTTATTGATTAGAACAAGCTAACAACACTGCACTTAAATTAAGCAGGAAATAAAGAGCTGGTGAAAATGTACTTTTCAACCCTAGAGCGGCCACACTGCCTTTTGGGGGCAGCCCATGTGGAAATCTGGCCCAAGGCCCACTGACGCCAACACTGGGGACGACGCCGATCAGCAGCCGGAGAGGGGGTGGAGGCGTGAGGGTCGAGGTGCCGGGAAGACGGTCAGGAGTCCGAAATCAGGAGCAGCCCCGGCTCTGAGTCCAGCTGTGCCGAGCCTGTGGTGTGAAGCCCCGGGGCGGGGGTCGGGGTAATGAAGAACAAAGGTGGGCACGAAGCCTGAAGCAGACGGTGCGCGGGGTATGGAGTGAGTCCCGGAGGGGACGGTGGGGGTGAGCGAGTATCTTCCTTATCAGGGACATCTTGCTCCCTGCTTCCAGGGTCTGAGTAACTGTCTCCAGGAAGCCCTCCTGGAGGCACCTGAAGGCCTTTTCAGAGCCTGAGGGAGGGAGCAGCGCTGTTCCAGCAGCCCCTTCTGTCTGGCCTGAGACCTCGCGCTCCCAGGGCCGGCATCTGCTGCATGTCCCTCTCCCGGGGGACAGAAGCGCCCCTTTGTGGGCTGCCCAGCCCGGTCTGCATTCAGATATGTGCCTCGCTTCCAGCTCCCCGGTGGGATAGCAGTGTTAGGTTGCCGGAAGTCCTCATCCCGCGGGGAGGGTTTCTCCGAGTCAGGGGCCCCCCCGGGCCGAGCAGCAGGGAGCCACAGAGCCCCTGAGGGGTGGTGGCTCTGTGGGCCCCGTGGCCGCTGCCCTCCTTGGTGCCGGCTCCATCCGGGGGCGTGGTGGCCAAGCCTGCTCAGAGGCCGTCCGTGCACTTCACCCTCCGCTCTCCAGCTTGGCCGGTCAGCTGCATTTTGGCATTTTGGTGAATATCATGGGCCGAGGAGCCTGGGGTTCGTACGGCGTCTGAGTTCACTATTTCCTGTTTCCTGCCTGGCCGTCGTCCCTGGTGTTTGTTTATTCTTTGTACTGGGCGACCACATCTCGGACGAGGAGTTTTAGCTTCAGCTCTGATTCGCTTACGCCACAGCTTTGTCAAGTTGCTCTGCGAACCTGTGCACCCAGGTGCTCTAGACAGTGTGTCCGTGTTACACTGTCATTTCTGTACTTCTCACCCCTCCCCGAGACACGTCCAAAATCCTGAGAGAGGTGAGTGTATATACGTGACCTTACAGCTTACATGTAGTGTGTATCACACATGCAAGTGTGTTACGAGTGTGTGCCCTGTTCTGAGGACTATTGCTCTAAAGGAATTTACTGAAACAGATCAGACTCTTATGAGAGTTTCTGCAATGTGCTTCACTCTATCCAAGTTTGACATTCCTAATTTAATAATGATTTTTGTTTGAGACCCATAGTTGCCTATTTAAGAAGTATTTTTGCTGTTAGAATGAACAACTTTTAAAAGTTTTAGGTTATGTATCCATAGGTCTACCTGATCTAGAGCTCTAGCCAAGGGAGAAGGTGAGGGCCAGTATGTTACTCATCTTTTGGATTTGGAAAGTGTGAGCAAGGCTGGCTGCACATTACTGTCGGTATCCTGAGGTCACGGACTCACATCAGGATGAGCCCACCCCACTCCTCCTTGTCAGAAGAGGGTTGCCAGGGGCCGGCCCTTGGCCAGGATATCCCGTGGTCGTGTTGGCAAAGCTAACCAGAACCTTTAGTAGGTATCCAGTTTGGCCCAAAATGTGGTTTCTCTTTGAAATACTTGGGTGAGTGAAGCTCTACATTCTTGGGGGACCCCTGAACAATGGGAGCAGCCGGTGGGAAGGAGGAGACTGCTTCAGGTCCTGGATACCAAGCTGATTCTCAGCACACCTAATATAGATCCTGTCCTGGGTTTGCTGTGGAAGAGATCAAATATTCTCATAACCCACAGGGTCACTTAACCTACCCTTGAGTCAGTAGTACATGCCTCCTCCCACAGAGGAGAATTGAGTCTGTCGATTGGTACCAGCTCCTGAGGTGCTCGCGTGGCTAAACAGGACCGCAGCCTGCTAGACCCCAAGAGCAGGCATGGCGTTCTGTGCCCAGAGCCATCTGGCGAGTCAGTCATCCCCACCGGCTCCCAGGAAGCCTCATTCAGTGAAAGTTTCATCCCAGATCTGGGGAGGTGATCAGATCCCGTGTCCCCTGAGGTTTCCTTAGTTCAGGCAATCAGTCAGTCAGTCAATACATACGTACATACATACATATTCGAGAAGGCCTTCACTCAAGGCCGCTGTGGTCACAGTGTGATGTAACCGAGCTTAAGAGGTGGCGTGAATGTCAGCCACTTTCAGACCTTGTATTGGACGGGACAGTGTCTCTACCAGTGAACGGCACTGACCACTGAGCTTCTCACAGCGCTGCCTTCGTGGGGAGGCATTTGCATGAAAGTGTGAGTGTTCTGTCTGGCATGGTAATTGTAGCAAGCCAGTGGAGGTTCCTATTACGGAGAAGTCCCCAGTCACGTTCACACATTTAGGTGGACCCCCCGCAGTGTCCTCACGATGGGTGGGTGTGGAGAGGCTGTGCCTCAGAGCAGCCCAGTGTCAGATTTCTGCCTCCCAAGAAAAGTGAATCATCTTGTCCGTTTCCTGAGTTTCTCATTTGAAAGGCACTTGGAAAAAATGGAATCTTCTCTCAGGTCTATTTTAAAGTGAAAAAAAATGCTCTTCACTTAAATGTGCTTTCAAAATGTTTATCCCCACTGTAGGCATCAGATTAACATGGGTCGCTTTCTAAGAGAATGTTTAAATGTTTTTGTTGTCATAAAATGTTGTATATTCACACTTTATGGACAATGTTAATGCATTTTTAAATGCATTTTTATACCATCCTAGAAATAATGGATGGAGTTATCTCTACCACCTGGGTTTATAGAAAAATTACACTTGACTAAAGAGCGTGCATAGCACTAGGCTGTAAGTTACTACGTGGAACACGCCAGCTTTAGAAAATTGATGGCTGTAATGCCGTGAAACTCTGCAGGAGCCAAAAGTGTAGCCGTCCTTACTTGATGTAAATTTCCTCATCACATACGAGGTTTCCCTATGTCTCTTACATCCAGGCTGACTTGGAATAGAAGCTTTCCAGGTCTGCGTTGTTCTTTAAAGGTTGTGTTTCCGTGTCGGAGTGGAAAAATTCCACCTCTTCCAGAGGCCATTGGTGTGGCTCTGGGACACATGATGGCCGTCACCAGGACAGAGCAGACCCCCCAGGGCTCAGCGCGCCGAGCATCATGTCCTGCCCAGTGCCAGGCCGTACAGTGCTTCTGAAGACTGACGTAGGGAAGGCAAGGCTTAAGCCTAAAGTACATCACTCAGTTATGAGCTCTCATGATGAGAAACCAGATTTGTCCCGCCCTGCCAATAGTAAGGTAAATGCTGATCGTGTTTGGAAAGTCGTGTCTCTGGTGAGTCCTGCCCATGCCCACCCTGCCCCCAGCATAAAGAACTACAGTGTCTCCGTTACTATGGCAACTACTTTTTTGTTTCTTGAGTACTGCTGGTGATCGTCACACAACACACAGTGTGTAAAGGACCCGTCCCTAGACATGTGTGTGCCTGCGTGTGCGGGTCATCTGTGTTTTCTAAACCCGCGTTCCTTCCTCAGCTGGCCTGTGGTCGGCCTTCCCTTGGACGGTCAGAGACCCAGAGACTGAGCTCTGGAAGGACAGGGCTCATGGCTCGGCCAAGACCTACTTTTCCGAGCAAATTCGCGTCTCTTCCTCTTCTTGGCATCAAATATGCAAGAACCAACGTAAGTGGCACATCCCCCTGTTTTTCCTCAAGAATTGGGCCTTTGATGTTCAAGAGCAGCCAGTATTAAAGGCCATCCCGAGCTGGCCGTGGCCGCCGCGCCTGTTTATGGCCGATGTAAACCAGCGCAAATCTCACCGAGGATGATGGCATCATTAGTTTGTGAATCGCATCCTTGAAAATAGCTGTGGAGGAGCCGGATCAGTTTAAAGGAAGATAACGGAATGGTTTAAGCTGCTTAGGTTGAATGCCAATTATGTTTTAATATTCAACTGAGCATATTTTACTAAGAAAAAAGGCCGCGTTGACGCATGCATAACTCATTGGCCGCGTCGGCCAGCTGTGCCACTCCACTCCGCGAATCACTTTGTGCATTTTAGTGGTATGGTAATTTAGTGGAGAACTACCTGAGTGATGGCATTTTCAATGAGCAGGTAATCTACAGAGAATTTTTATATGGTTATGAGTTCTGTGCTTCAGCCTGGCAACACAAAAATACATCAAGACCAATTACGGTATCAACTTTCAGCGCGGTACCCTCGCCACGCAAGTGCATGTATTTCTGCCCCAGGCATTTCAAATTGCATCTAATTTGAAATCTTTGGGGTTTTAATTAAATTTCAGAATATATGGAATTCTTCATTAGTACCTGCTCTGAATAGCAGATGATCCTTCTCTCGGTCTCGTTAAAGAAGTAGGCTGTGGTAAATAGCGTGTTCGGGAACTGATCATTTGTGGGGCCTGGGTATTGGAACAGAAATAGTGAAATGCAAAATAATATCAAAAAGATTATTAGTCCAGGGAGAGTCTCTTGATTTGTATTTTAATGGAATTTTACATTTCTCTTAATGATTTGCAAATTGTCCTCTGATTATAAGATGCATTAAGCTTTTCATTTTAATGGCAAAGACACAGCCATTAGCAGAATTTTTTTTTCTGTCTTCTTTTTAGAGTGCTTCCCTGCAGCAGATAAATATTGAAACCATTAACACCTTTTGATGTTCCCCACAGCCTGCGTCTCAGACCCAGGCGCGGCTCCCGTGGTCGCTGGGTGTTAACACCTGGCCGGGGGCCCTCTGCCTCTTCACCGGCCGCGTTTTCCTTTCTAGCACATAGGATCCGTTTTTAAAATTTCAGTGGCTCATCTTGTTTATTTGTGTTAAAGCTAATGCATTTAAATATTATTAATGGCCCAATTTGTATTAATAAAAGCTGTTCTCCTCAGTGTGAAGGTTGCCAGTGCTCACGGCTCCTACCGCACGCTGGTCTGTAGGGCTGGAGTGAGGGCGGGCTGAGCGGCGGGCACGGGGAACACAGAAGGAAAGTCTCGTCTTACTTCTGGGGAAGTCTGCGCGCAGGGAGAGAGACACGCAGAATTCGCCATGTCTGCCAGCTGACCCAGGCTGACCACAGCTCGACCCCATTCGCAGGCCACTTGCCTCTGGTTTGGCCTCTGAGATAATGTCTTGAAATTTAGGCCAAGACGTCTCGTCCCTAGAAAGTGAATGCCATTGACGTGACCGGAGCTACAGCAGAAATTACTGTTCGTCCCCACGCCCAGCTGTGCTCGGGCGGCTGGTTGCTCTGACCCAGGACACGGAGGGATGAGGGCACAGCGCAGCTCTGGGCGAAAGCATGTTTCCTTGGGGCCCTTGGGAAGTCGGCAGTCCCATGCAAGAAGCCAGGGCTGCCTCCCAGTGGAGCCAGACGAGGCCTGTGCCCCTTTGGCCCTCTGATGTCCAGGGGGGATGGTCACTCCAGGCCGGGAGAGCTGATCTGCAGGGTGTGTCCATCTCATCTGCGGACCTTGGCCCAGCCCAGGTCTGTGAGGACGTGAGGGGTGAAGCCAGACTCTTGTGCGTGACTCTTGTCGACCTCTCCTGGTTTCGGGGGACTGAGAGGGTCCTCGGGGAGGCGTCCGGGTGCTGGTCCCGGCATCACGCTGGTGCCATCACCGTGTGCGGCCACGTGTCAGGGACGCCCGGTGCCAAGCTGGGCCTGCGTGGAGCCTGGGACTTCTGCTGGGTATGTGGGAGCCGGCACTGTCCCTGGCGGGCACACCAAGGAAACGTCTGCGCCCTTTGTCCTCGCCTGGGCTGTGGGGACGCATCCCAGAGGCCGGGCGGCCTACGCAGCAGAAACTTATCCTCTCACAACTCTGGAGCTGGAAGTCCAGGGTCAAGGTTTTCCCGAGCTGCCCTCCTGCTGCCCCTTCACGTGGCTGCCCCTCTCAGGACAAACTCCCCTGGGTCTCTGCGTGTCTTACTTTCCCCGTTATAGGGACACCAGCATCGGATAGCCCAGGCCCTCCCTAATGGCCTCCTGGCCATCCCCTCTGTAAAGGCCTTTCTCCAATCACTTTCTCAGGGCCTGCCGGCCGTTGGGACTTCAGCTTGGCATTTTGGAGGACACAGTTCCACCAGTAACAGCTTTCCGGAGCCCTGGTTCCCATCTGTAAGGAGGGGGCACTTGCAGTGACGTGTAAAGCTGTCCCGGGGGTGACACAGGACCACCAAAGACCCTGCGCCAGCACACCAGCCGCCTTCACCACGGATGGCGCGTGTTCTCCAGAGCCCGGCAATCCGCGGGGGGCCTCCAAGAGCCCCGGCGCTGCCCTGGTGTCCAGAGTCTTGGCCCTCATTCTTCAGTACTCATCTGGGCGTCCCGCAACTTCCCGAGGACGCTGGTCGTGCCTAGTGAGTACAGGACGTGTGGCGTGCGTCCCCACAGCAGGTCGCACGGAACCACAGTAGGGGGCCGGCGTGTCCGGAGAGAGCGCACGGCAGAGTCGGCGAGGAGGACGGGGCGCTTCCACCCCCCCGGCTCTGGCAGAGGCCAGCCCGCCGTCTCGCTCGTCCTGGATCTCCACTGCCGATACCTGTCTGCTCGCTCGCTCTAGCCTGGAGACGGTGTTCTGCTTCTTGGATGGTCTCTAGGTGTGGGCCCTCATCCTCTGGTGAGACACCTTGGGGTGCAGTTCTGGTTTAGCACTGGGGTGTCTGTTCCTGGCGTGGCGCTGTGGGACATGGGTCGGGTCGCTCCGGCTGCTGCAGGAGGCCTTGTGCAGGGTTAGCTGGCGCCGTTTGCCACGCTGTGAGCACGCGTGGTGTCCGTGTCCACCAGCCATGGCCTGGGGCCCCGTCACCAGCGTGGCTGTTTGCTCTGCACTGAGAAAGTGAGGGGATGTCGGCCACTGGGCCAGCCCGGCCTCCACGGCAGGACGGGTGCAGAAGGATGTGTCTTGCATTTCTTAGCTAATTCCTGGCAGGCTGGTGTTCCTGTTACTTCCATCTTACAAGGCGAAGCTAAAAAAAAATACCTGTAATTATCTTGAATGTTCTGTTCCTTGGCAGTAAATGAGGCCTCCGGAGGCAAGCACGAGCCTTCTGCAGAGGTGCCGCCTGAAATCAGGGTGTCGTCTCACTTGCTGTGTCTCTGGGGCCCCGGGCTGCGCTGACTCACTCACCTCCCTGCAAGCCCAAGGCCCCCGTAGCCCTGGCCAGGCCTGTGGTCTCTGCACTGTCCAGACCCGTTTTGCAGAAGCACCCGGGAAAGGTTCATGGAGGAACGTGCTCTCCCTGTCTGTAGACCAGCCCCTGGAGCACACCTTCCCGGGCCTGCCTTTTCTCCCCGTACAGCACACAGCCATGCTTGTTGACGGAACTGGTTCTGGCTTGCTGGGGTGCAGGAGATCCAGAAAGATGGAACCTTACATGGAAAATCGGGGACACCTCCCAGGACCAAGAGCAGAGGTCTTAATAGGCCCTGGGTCCTGAGGCGGCAGGCTCTCCCCGGGGGGCTATTGCAGGGCTCTCCCCGGGGAGCTGTTGCAGAGCCCACCCCCAAGCCTGCACCCCAAGGCCAGGGCCCTTCTGTGAGGCCTTTCTTGTGGCCTTAAGGGGAGCAGTGTCACGCCCGTCATCCAGCCCTGGGCGCTGCATGGGCGCCACTTCTGAGACAGCTCCAGGGTGCCTGGAGCACCTGGTGAGGCTCTTGACCTTCTAAGTTCCACAGTTTTAACCTTGGATCCTAGAAGCGAAACTTCACACTCTGAGTTTCCGTTGGAGAGCAGAGCTCTGTGCGCTCTTACAGCGTGTGGGACGGTTCTCGGAGAGCTGCTTATGCTCATCGGTCTTCCTGACAGACCAGGCTGTTTCTCCCTCTCCTGCCGGACTCCTGCCGCACCCAGCCAAGGGTGTCCTTGCCTGCCCTGCCGCCTCCACACCCTGCCAGGGGAAACCAGCAAAACAGCCCCCCCCCCCCCCGCTGTTCCCTGGTCCCTATGCTTGCTGCTGCCCTGTGCAGAGAATTCCCAGGGCTCTGGGACGGCTGAGCACAAACGGGGTTTGGGAAGACAGAAGCAGACCTACATTCAACTCTAGAAGAACCTAACTAGGTCAGTTGATAAAACCTCAGTGGTACCGGGCGTTAGGATGTCTCGCCAGCAAAGACTGCATGACGGGCAAGCCGGGGAAACCGTAAACAAACGGAGCGGGCTTCTTTGGGGCAGGACTCTTCCAGCCCTTCGGTGGGGCGCATACGGGGTCCTGGCCACAAGCTCTGTAATTATGAACTTCCTGAAATTCCCCAAGTGCAGAACCTTCTCCCACAGCTCCTCTCCCTGTTAGCGCGTGTGGGACACTGATGTTCCCCACAGTGCAGTCTGGGGAGCCCTGGCCTATGGAAGCACCATAAAAATGACTTAGACTTCCCAGCCTGACCTCTGGACACAGGGGTAGATTCCAGGAAATTTCCAGCTTTGTAGAGAACCCTTGGGAGGCATTCTAGACCAGGCAGCTCTCCCCTCCCTGGACCAAGTATGCTCTGGCCCTTCTTTCTAAAGAGCAGGGGGAAGGAGGTGTTCAGGAGTCAGGATTCCCCCTTGCCCAGTGCCCTGGACATAGTTGTTAAATGACCTTTGATGAGTTATTCCATTTTATACCCTGGGTCAGAGGCCGTAGAAATTTAGTGCAATATATTTGCTGAATTCCTTCCCTGGATTAAAAAAAAAAAAAAAAAAAAATACCCTCTTCAAAGGAAAGATCGATAGGGAGGAAAAGATGATCCTGAATGGCGAGGACTGGGGATTCCGGGCCTGCCGTGATGGGTGGGGTTCAGGTGCCACCCACTGACAGAGCCCTAGGCCTGACCGTGCAGACTGGAGTTCAGGTAGGTCATCAGTCGTTCGACAGATATCCCTTGAGCAATATGCAAAGCGCTTTTCTAGGCTCTGGGAATTTAGTAAAGAAAAAAACAAAATTCTGGGCCTTATGGAGCTTCTGTGCCAGCGAGAAATCTGTTTATTATCTGTACCCCCAGACTGTTAGGGCATGACCTGAGAGCCGTGGAGGAAGGGCAGCCAGGCTGATGGGGTGGAGAGGGTGGGGCTTGGGGCGGGGATCTAAGGGCTCCTTTGAGAAGTGGGAGCACAGGAGGAGGAGACACAGTGTGTGTGGACCTCAGAGGCTTAGGGACTTCTTCCTCTTAAATGTCAAGAGGAGCAAGAAAACCATGTAAATAGATACCTTTTGAATCACTTTTTATCAGGTGACAAAAGGAGCAATTTCAAGGCCTCCTTCGTTGTTGAGTACATTGAAGGCAAGTTGATCTTTTATGATTCTTATGAAATATTTGCTTCAGATAAAAGAAAATTCGTAAGGGATTTGTGAGGTATAAATAATACAGGGAAGTTTCATGATGCCCCACCCAGGTGAAAAAATGGAGCACCGGGCGCCTGGGTGGCTCAGTGGGTTGGGCCTCTGCCTTCAGCTTGCTTAGGTCATGATCCCGGGGTCCTGGGATTGAGCCCCACGTCGGGCTCTTTGCTCAGCGGGGAGCATGCTTCCCCCTCTCTGACTGCCTCTCTGCCTACCTGTGATCTCTCTGTGTCAAATAAATAAATAAAATCTTAAAAAAAAAAAAAAATGGAGCAGCACCAGCACTGGCGAGTTCCCCATGTGCCCTCCCTGCTCCTGCCCGCCTGGCCTTCCCTGCTGCTCCATGCGGTGCCGCATGTGTGAATGGAGTAATACTGATCTCTCCCTGTGACCCACTTGTTCAGTCAACATTTCTGTGAGGTTCCTCTGTTTTTGAATTCTGTAGAGATACTCACGAATAACCACCATACAACATCTCATCGTGTGAATGCGCCATAACATGTTTCCTACCGTGTACCCATGCAAGTGTGGGTTCTCGTCAGTCTTTGACTTTCTAACTACTGATGCTACAGATACTTCAGGGCAGTGTTTCGGTGTTATAGGCAGAGTTTGTAGGCAGAGTACTGGGGAAGAGGGTGCCATGCAGAGAGAGAGTTCCAGAACTCTGCCTGGTGTCCCTGTGAGTTTGTTGCAGATGCTAGGACATGCATGCATGGGGAATCCGTAGGAGACCAGGCAGCAACTAGTGGGAGCTGAAGATGAGCAATTCCCAGAGGAACCAACATCACTAGAAATGAGAATTTTTTTCTTTAAAAGATAATTAACTCTTCACAATAAAATGGATAATGAATTTTGGAGGTTATAATATATGTAGAAGTAAAATAATAGCACAAAAAGTAGGACCGGGGAAATAACAATATACTGCTCTAAGGTTCGTTATGTTGTTAGGAGCAAGTATAATATTTTTTTTAATTTATTTGTCAGAGAGAGAGTGAGTGAGCACACAAACAAGTGGAGTAGCAGAGGGAAAGGGAGAAGCAGTCTCCCCACCGAGCAGGGAGCCCGATGCGGGACTTGATCCCCAGGACCCGAGACCATGACCAGAGCCAAAGGCAGATGCTCAATCGACTGAGCCACTCAGGCATCCCAGGAGCAAGTATAATATTACTTGAGGCCATACTATGCTGAGTCAAAGATGAATATTATAAATCCTAGAATGCCACTCAGAAAATCAATATAAGCCAATAGATAATTCATATGCTAATAGAAAAGGCAAAGTAGAATATTTATTTTTAAGAATAACCTAAAAGGAAAAAGAGGGAAAGGAGAACAGAGAACAGATAGGGCAAACAACACCTGGATAGATTTAAACACAACCATATTGATAATTACATTAAATGTAAATGGTCCTAAGAGTCAAATAAAAGGCATAGATTGACAGACCAGATTGGAGGAGGAGAAAGCCAGGACCCCCCCCAACTATATTTTTCTCCAATACACACATAATAAAAAGATACAGACTGCTGTACTAAAAGGTAAGAAAAATGAAGGCACATGTATCAGAAGGAGTAAGTACAGTTGTCTTCATTTTCAGGTTACGTAGTTGTTTAAATAGAATATGGTATAGGACTTTGAAAATAACTGTTAAAAACTAACAAGTGAATTTAACAAGGTTGAAGATACAATTTTAATGTCTAAAGAAAAATTAGTGGCAAAAATATATTTATTAAAGGATTAACTTTAATGAAAGATATGTAAGACCTGTCCACTGAACAATATAAAACATGGCTGGAAAATATTAAAGAGGACCTAAATACATATCTCTTGATCATAGGAAAAGCCAGTATTGCCAAGATATCAGTTTTTCATTGACTACTTTTTATGTTAAGTTCACTCAGGCTTTGAAATTCCCAGCTGATTCTGAAGTTATATGGAAATGCAAAGGACCTAGAGTATCTAAAATAACTTTGAAAACAAAAGTCCTAGGACTAGCATTATCTGATTTCAAGACTTAGTAATCTTTTGTAATCAAGACACTGTGGTTCTGGCGTGAAAATCAAAAGTTAGAGCAGAAGAAGAGAATTATTATAAAAGTTTAGATCTCTATTCTGTCTTCGAGGAAGACTCCCAATAGATAAGTGAGAAAAGTAAAGTCTTTTCAACAAATAGTGCCTGGGGGCACCTGGGTGGCTCAGTCGGTTAAGCGTCTGCCTTCAGCTCAGGTCATGATCCCAGGATCCTGGGATTGAGCCCCCACATTGGGCTCCCTGCTCCGCAGGAAGCCTGTGTCTCCCTCTCCCACTCCCCCTGCTTATTTTTCCTCTCTCGCCATATCTTTCTCTGTCAAATAAATAAATACAATCTTAAAAAATAAAAAAGGAAATAGTACCTGAACAATTCAATAACATCTGAAAAAAAAAAAATTTCACCTTGATCCCTCACTCACACCATATGTAAAAATTAATTTGGTGTGTATCTGTGCCTAAATGGAAAGCTTGGACTCTACGGCTTTGAGAAGAAATTCTGGAGGATACCGTCATGATTTTAATACACAGATATTTCGTGTACCACAGAAAGATAAGGCTGTGAACATACAAATAAATTTTATCAAAAGTAAAAGACATCATTTAGAAAATGAATAGGAAAGCCACAGAGTAAGATGAAATATTTGCAACACACTTGCCTGACAAAGGATTTGTACACAGGACACGTGAAGACTCCTGTGACTCCATAATAAAAAGTCCAATAAAAGACTTTCTACTGGGAAAAAGACTTAGCCTCTTCAAAAAGGAGTATGTATGGGTTGATCCATAAATACCTGAAAACATGCTCATCATGAAATTAAAGACCCATTACTATTGGTGTCAGCACCCAAAAAAGGAAATATTGAGTTTTAAATGTAACCAAGTATGCAATAGGTATATAGGAGGAAAATTGGAGGTGATGATAGAGAGGAATCCATGTTCATGGATAGGAAGGTTTTATATCATCAGAATGTCACTTCTTACCAACTTGATCTAAAGATTCAACACAATTGCAGTCAAAATTCCAGGAAGTCTTTTTTTTTTTTTAAGATTTTATTTATTTATTTGACAGAGAGAGACCACAAGTAGACAGAGAGGCAGGCAGAGAGAGAGAGAGGGAAGCAGGCTCCCTGACAAGCAGAGAGCCCGATGCGGAACTCGATCCCAGGACCCTGAGATCATGACCTGAGCCGAAGGCAGCGGCTTAACCCACTGAGCCACCCAGGCGCCCCCCAGGAAGTCATTTTATGTATGTGTATCAGTGAACGGATTGTGAAGTTTATACAGAGACCCAGAATAGCCAGTAACATAATACTGAAGGGAAACAAGATCGACTGACGGACACAAACTTCACTTCAAAACCTACTAAAAAGCTACAGTATTCAAGAGAGTATGGTGGTGAAACAATTAACAGACCAGAAGTACAAAGGGCCCAGAAAGAGACTCCTGTACTACAGCCAGCTGGTTGTCAGCAAAGACGCACAGGTAATCCCGTGGAAAAGATCATCATCTTTTCAGCAGACGGTGCTGGAATAACAGGACATCTGCATGCGAAGAAGTGAATATAGACAGACTTTCCACCCTTCACAAAAATTTAACTCAAAATGGACCACAGACCTAAATGTGAAAGACAAACCACAAAACTCCTAGAAGACAGGTGAAAACGTAGATGACCTGGAGATGGTGATGACCTTTTAGATGAAATGCCGAAGGCACGATCCATGAAAGAAATGAATGATAAGTCGGCTCCCTTACAATTAAAATCCGACGCTCTGTGAAAGCCCATAACTAGAGAATAAGACAAGCCACAGATTGGAAGAAAGTCTTTGCCAAAGACTCGTGTAAAGGACTGTTATCTAAAATCTACAAAGAACCCTTAACACTCAGCAAGAAAATGAACAAGCCAATTAAAGCATGAGGCAAAGGCATGAAGAGACACCTGACCGATGAAGATACCCAGGAAACAAGTAATCCGCTATCGTCCTACGGTATCAGGGAAGTGCCAATTAACATAGGGAGATGCCACTACACATGTCCTAGAAAGGCCAACACCCAGAACATGCACGACAGCAAATGCTGGGGAGCGCATGGAGCCACAGGAACGCTCTCATTGCTTGGGGGGTGCAGAACGGCGCAGCTGCTTGGGAAGGTAGTTGGCCTATGTCTTAAAAACCAAACCTGCTCTTGCCATACTGTCTGGCAGTCCTGCTCCTTAGAATCTACCTACGTGAACTGAGAACTCCCGCACACAGATCGGTATAGCAGCTTTATTTATAATTGAAAAAGACCTGGAAGGAACCAGGTTGACCTTCAGTAGGAGAATGGACATCTGTGGGTCACCAGCGTGTTTCACAGGCTCCTCCCCCACCATAGGACGGGCTGGTCATCCCCATCTCATGGGCACGGTGGGGGTTGGGGGAGCCTCAGACCCAGGCCTTTGGGCTCTGACGCCAGATTCTGCTAAGCCGGCAAGCCGTGTGGGGGCTTTGCCGGCGAGTTTCCATTCTGCAGTGACAACAGTCCTGTGTAGGCAGCTTCCCTTTGTGATTAGAAGATGTCACAGAATCTGTGTCCACGTGGGCCCCGCGCGCACAGCCCAGCGGACGGAGGCGCTCTGTGGCACTTCCTGGAGGGGCTGTCGTGGCGCTGGCACAACAGGCCCACCGTGCGGTAAACATGGAAACACGCTCTTAGGGAAAGCGGGAGGACGGGCACAACGGTTTTTCACCTCTAGGAGTGCTGGCTGACATGCACATGCGTGAGCCTCTGTGCCGCACATCAGCAACAGATGGGGAGACATTAATTAAGTGACGTGATCTATGATGAGGTCATTCAACTGGTCATTCAGCCCCTGACCACGGGCACAAAATCTCTGTCCTGCTCAGGACACTGCCACCTGCCTGCAGATGTGGCCACGCCAAAGGGCCAGTCACAGCCTGCTGGTGGACTGGGCCACACGATGGTGTACATGGGGGCTGTTGACACCCCCCAGAAGCTCAAGGGACAGAGCATAATGTTTGTATTCGTGTAATTCCTTATTTTTAAGCAGCAGCATGGGGATTTGGTAGGCCAGTGAGCCCACTTGGCCACCCTCCAAGTAGATCGGCCAGGGTCAAGGGCCCTGGGGCCTGCATTCTCAGCCACTCTGTCCTCACTGTGGCTTTTGGCGTCTTCTTGGCAGTCATGCACTTTCAGCTGAAATAGGCCTCCTCTCCCCGTGACCACAGCTCCCGTTCAGCCAGACCTCTGGGGGCACACAGCCGCTCCAAAGAGCAGCGACTTTGCCTCCCAGACCTGTACTGTTCCCAAGGGCCTCATGGGGCTGGTCCGCTGGCACTGGGGAGTACAGCTGTGGCCCCATCAGCGGCTTGCACTCACTGAGCGCATCCACGTGACAGGGGCTCTGCCGGGCACTTTGGGCAGCTTTTACTTCATTTACTCCTCAACGCTGGGATCCCTGGGTCCACGCAGAGGACGTGGAAGTTGACGGATGGAACTGGCTCAAAGAGCTGGGCAGTGGCACAGACGCACACCCCGTCACCTCCCAACGTGAGCTCTTTACTCGTGCCCTCCAAGGGGGGCCTTGGCCTCGGCCGTCTTTGCTGGCCGTGCCCTGAGCGCACGGAGCCCTGTGCCGCGGGCGAGGGCGTCTGGCCGCTGGCTCGCACTTGGGAGCGGCCCCCAGTCACCGCGCCGAGCGCTCCGCAGAGCCAGGAGGGGCCTCGGACAGACGTGGACGCCACTCGCGGCCTGCCTTGAGGTGACTTCGATTCTCCACCTGCTCACGTTTGTTTTCTTGGGGCTGATTCTTCCAACGCCAGAACTCGGAAGGCAGCAGCCACGCTTGGACTGAGTGTGAAAGTGGTGTCGGTGTTTCTCCACGGAATCTTCTAGCGGAACTTGAGCCTGTGATAGATAAAATGTTCGTCTGAGACTTATAAGTTTTAAGAGATTCGTGCCCACCTGAAACTGCAAATTCAAAACGGAACACAGTTTTGTCTCTTTGCTATGGAAAGTGACGGATCTCCTCTCCACACCCCTCCCTGCCCCCGTAACATGGTGACGGAGTTTTGGCGGAAAGAAAGGAGTAAGAATTAAATTGCTGCGTTTGAATGGGGCCTGGGGCGTGAGAGAAACGCGTGGCGAGGTTCTTCTGTGACTGCAGGTTTTGACTTTCGTGCCCACTGTCCCCGCTCTGATGCTTGCTTTGAAACTCTGGAGAGCAGCGGACTGGAGGGCGGTTGTCGTGGGCCCTCCCTTTCCTGCCGTTGGCGACGTCAGGGTGAAGGAGGCACCAGCGGCCCAGGTGGGGCTCCACTTTGAATTCTGAAACCCTGTGATGCCATCGGGAAGAGACGCACATGCGGTGGCCCCGGCGACCGTTACCTCTGGTGTTGGCACTCGTGTTCCTTCCTGGCCGAACCCCGGGCCGGCGCCCAGTGACCCCGAGAGAACGCCGACAGGACGGCCTGGCTGTGGGGGCAGGGCCGGAAGTGCGCCGTCACTGCCCCTGCCCTCTTGCCTCACGTCCGCCAACCGCGGGCACCAGCTCTGCACCGCGTGGACGTGGGTGGGGGAGAAAGGCTCAAGGATGGAACCAGATCTTTTCCCGGTCAGGGGTCTGAGTGGAAAGGCCTGTGCAGAGCCCTGGGGAGCAGGCGGGGCCGGTGGTGGCCAGTGCTGCTGGGGTGTGGTGAGGAGAGAAGGGGTCGGAAGGAACGCCCCGACCCCACTCGCAAGCGCAAACAGGCTTCCCTAATGCCTCCCCCGGCCCTCCCGCGTCAGCTCGCAGTGATGTCTCATGCATGCGCACTGTCCTGCCTTCTGCATGCTCACGGTGGCCCTGGAAGAGGACGGCTCCGTCAGGTCACCCCTGCTTTCAGAGCGGAGCTGTCTCGTGGTGCTGCGAGCCCAGATCCAGAGCTCCCGCGGCCTGCTGTGCGACATCTGCCCCCGAGCAGGGAGCGCCCCTGGGGCTCCCGTGTCCCCACCTGGGCCCTCTCCCGTCCTGGCTCCCACGCAGCAGCCGCTGAAAAACTAAGAAACTAATTCACTGGTGACTCTGAGCCCGCTTCTCCTGCGCATCGTGTGAGCTTGAACTGGGGACATCGCCTCTTACCTAGGACAAGCGCTCTCGCTGAGGTCATGTCAGCAGTCCTGCTCCTGGTCCGCCACCACCCCAGGCAGGCTTCCGTGGCCCGGGCGGGTCTAGGTCCATTTTCTGCAGCAGCAGCACTGAGCTGGGGACGGCAGCCAGGCCTCTGCCGACACTGTGGCCAGCCTTCCGCCAAGGAGCAAAGTTCTCTGACGCTGCCCCCGACCCCCCCAGGGCAAGCCCCCAGCCCGAGAGCCCACGGATTCTGGGCCCCTGTTGTGTGGGCCTCTACCTAGACTTGGCTGAGAGGCCCAGGGGCTGCTAGCAGGTAGGGGTCTCTCAGGTGCCCGGAGCAGCGGAAGGACTCCCGAGCAACAAATCTAACGTCCAGCGTTAAAAGCTCAGGCAGCTGCCTCTCTATCTACTTGTGATCTCTCTCTATCAAATAAATAAATAAAATCTTTAAAAAAAAAAAAAAAAAAAAAAAAAAAAAAAAAAAAGCTCAGGCAGCCGGAGGTGTGCAGTCTTCCGGGGGGGCCCACAGCAGCCCCTTCCTGCACCGCGGCCGCAGGCCCTGAACCACCCCCCGGCCCTCTCAAGCCCCCCAGCACCCGGGCTAGGCAGCAGGTGGTGCCGACCCCTGTCCCTCCCTGCTCTTAGCGCCTGTTCCGTGTGGTGCCCTGGCCAGCCCTTTGCCTGGCCTTCTGTCCGTCCTTGTCACCCCTGCCGAGGGCACACATGCTCCCCGTCCTGTGGGGACCCCGTTCATCCACACCTGCACGGCCCCGTCCTCATTTGAATAGGTGAGAGCCAAAGTCAGCCGCACAATTGGAGCTAGATTCCATCACTCAAAATTCAGTCACAACTTCTTTTGAATTCTTCAGCTGCCCTGCGGCAAAGGCTCGATGTTGATACTGAGATTAATCCCCGAAGAGCCCCTCGTTTCTCTGCAGAGAAATTAAAGCTTGCCAGTCTTCCTTTGCCTGTCCTCCTGACAGCTCTGTCAGTAATGATATGCCTTCTCCCTGGCATAATCCCTGTCCTACGGTAAAGAATAATTCATTAAGAAATTAAGGGCTTAGTGCCTTTCTGTTGCGTTGGCCTTCAAAAGTTAGCCAAAATTATTTAACAAACCTCAGGGCAGTTTCACACGAGCTGGGTAGCGGCATGGGTGGGGACGGCCCGGATCCACCCAGAAACTGAGTCTGGGGACAGCAGGACGGGGCCCTGGTTCAGGACGGCGCGAAGACTTGCGGGAGCTGCTGGTGAAGCCGGCAGGGCGCCCTTCCCCCGACTCGGGAGGGCTGGCAGGAGGCTTCTGGAAGTTTCTGACGGGGCGCACAGGAGTTTCTGTGGGTTCAGAGCCGGGTGGGGTACGTGCACACGATATTGTGCGTTTAACAACCGTTGGTGTGCTTAGCCTGAAATGGCGTGGGTCCCAAACACTCCCGGCGGGTCCCATCTCTGCCCCGTGACTGATGCCACCAAAGGGAAGGCGTGACTTGGTGTCGCGGTGGCCGACTCAGGCGGAGGAGGGGCCAGCGGCACGGCGTCCTGCATGCACTGATAACACTGTGTCCCTTTAAATCCGATCTTCCACCTTTTTGTTGTTTTGTTTAGGAGGTTGTGCCTGGGAGGGAACACTGCCCCGTCTTTTGAGGGGGGTGTCTGGGGGGGGTGCTGGGGGTGTCGGTGTCCTCGTGGACACCCAGGCAGTGTCCTGGCCACAAAAGGTGGGAGAATTTGTAAGGGGAGACAGCGGGTGCCCCGAAGCAGACCAGCACAGGGGAAGCAGGGGCCGGTGTAGGAGGACAGGAGGACGGCAGACCCGGGCTCGTCTTCCGCCGCCCCGCTGCAGCCCCTGTGCTGTGAGCGCACTCAGGGCGGGCTCGGGTCGCCAACTCCTCCCGCGCGGCGTTTCCGCGGGGCGGCTTCTCTCCGGCTCCGACGTTGTTCAGAAACCGGGAACACCTGCTCAGAGTCAGGTGTTCTGCTTTGAGCTGAATGACAATTATTTGAATGGTAAAGGGTGTTAATATATAATTATTCACATTCATACCAGGACATTCACAGTTTAATCATTTCTCTGTAGGCTTCCTTAAGTTTGAGCTTACAGTCTGAGGCATAATTCTTTTGTTAAATAAGTTTCGGGCACTCTAATTATTGGGAAGGTGACTACAAAGAGGGCCAGGTGCACTGGTAAGGCTGTCCCACCCCCTCACCTGCGCCAGCCTCCCTGCACCAGGGGAGGCAGAAGTTCGTTTCCGAGGGCTAATAGTCCAGTCCGCCTGCGAGATGAGCTCTGTGATTGTGTCCCGGTGCACCAGGGCCAGACAAGCCTGCCGGAGCATTTCTATTCATGAGCACAGGGCCCTGTTGGCCTGGCTAGGCTTGGAAAGGAACCAGAAGCTTAACCCTTTAGACCCTCTATTCTTCCGGACCCCACCGTCCTCCTCAACATTACTGAGGACCCCAAAGAGCTCTGGATTGTGAAGGTCTATTTCCAGGTACCGTGCTGGAACTAAACCTGAGACTGTCTTACTGCATTAATTTTTGTTAAGATAACAGTGAATTCACTACATGATATCAAAGCTAATATATGAAAATGTTTCCCAAAGCCAAAAGGTCTGAGAAGAGTGGTGTTGGTGTGTTCCCAGTCTCTTCAGCGTCTGCGTTAATGGAGCACAGCTCTGCCCTGTAATCCGGGGTGCATTCGCGTCATTTAGCTTATTGGAAAGTCCTGTATACTTGTGAGAGCAGGAGAATTAGAAAGGCAAGTAACATCTTAGTACGGCCATGAAAATCCTTCTAAACGGGTCTTGGGGACCCCTAAACTCCCCAGACCACACTTTGAGGACCCCAAATTTTTCTATTTGAAAAGACCCCAAATTTTTATTGCTTCTGGAAGTTACCCCTTGCCTATATAAGGAGTCGTAAAAGTTTGTGTTGTGGGTTCTGGATTTATTTTCAGTTTATTTTCTCTTGAAGATTTACTTATTTATTTTGAGAGAGGAAGAAAGCAAGCAGGCTCCCTGCTGAGCTTGGAGCCCAGTGGGGTGCTCGATCCCACAACCCTGAGATCATGACCTGTGCCAGAACTGAGTCTGACATGCAACCATCCGAGCCAACCAGGCACTCCTATTTTATCCTTTTTAATTTTTTTTTTAAGATTCTATTTATTTATTTATTTCTCAGAGAGAGAGGGAGAGAGCACAAGCAGGCAGAGAGGCAGACAGAGGCAGAGAGAGAAGCAGGCTCCCCGCTGAGCAGGAGCCTGATGCAGGACTCCATCCCAGAACCCTGGGATCATGACCCGAGCCGAAGGCAGCTGCTTAACTGACTGAGCCACCCAGGTGCCCCTTTTACATTTTATTTTTTTTTATTTATTTTTTTTAAGATTTTATTTATTTATTTGACAGAGAGAGAGATCACAAGGAGGCAGAGAGGCAAGCAGAGAGAGAGGAGGAAGCAGGCTCCCTGCAGAGCAGAGAGCCCGATGCGGGGCTCGATCCCAGGACCCTGAGATCATGACCTGAGCCGAAGGCAGCGGCTTAATCCACTGAGCCACCCAGGCGCCCCCCCTTTTACATTTTAAATCACATCCCAGATTCCCTCTTGGCCTTTAGCTGGAGATGCTTACGGCTCCCTTGGAAGGACTTGCCCTTCCACATCTGCTTCCCAGATCTCTGTTAACCCACTCCCCACACTCTGTCTGGCATCGGCTAGATCCAGAATCAGAGCAGAGCCCCGCCCCAAGGTGGCAGGAGGGGATTTCACGTCCCTCCGTGTGGACCTCAGGGGCTTGGCCAGAGGGGCGACATGACGTCACAGGTCCTTCTTTCTTCCCTGACTATGCACATACCTACCTTCACACTCCCTCGGTCCTACCAGGACGAAACCAGAACTGAGGGGCAGGAGGCCGCTCTCAGGTGTGAACCTCGGGGGTGGGTGGTGAGGGATGCTGACCGTGTGGGATGCCCGTAAAGGGGACCTACGCCTGAGGGCCTGGCCCCCACACTGGCCTGAGCTTCCTGGCCGGCTCCATCCTGAGTCGCGGACGCTTCTCGCCCTCGAAGGAGAGGACGAGGCATGGCGACCTCCAGGATTCAGTAGGAAGAAGCAGGTTCCATAGTCCCCGGCATGTTCAGTAAATGTTAGCGCTTGTTACAACTGTCAGATTTTTAAGGAAATTGACCAGAATTTCCAGATGCATCTTTGAAATCACAACCGAGCCCCCATTTCCCCGGCATTGTCCAGAACGTTCGAGGAACTTCTCTTTCGGAATAGCCTTCCCGCCCTGCGTCTTGTATGACCCACCAGGCGTTCATTGCCTGCCTACTGTGTACCAAGAACTGCATTCAGCACTTGAGAATACTGTCAGTGTTGGCAAATTTTCTTATCCAAGAATGGATTTGGCTTGTGAAAATTGATCCAGAATTCAGCCCATCGAACACTGGTCATGAGGCCAGCAAAATCCTTTCAGACCCACAGCAGTTGGAACCACAGAATAGCAGACCGTCTTCACTTGACACCTTCTCCATCCGCCCAGAGCAGTGCACCCAGAGAGGTAGCCGAACGTTTCCTGGAAAGGGGCAGCACTTCTCCGGGGTTCCCTTTGAAAGGCACATGCCTTCGTCTCACAGCATTCTGTTGGGTTGTCTGCAAACACAACCTCGCGCGCCGGTCGCCACACTGGGCCCAGGCCCATCCTTGCGGAATCACCACCAGCTAGGACAGGAAAGCTTGCGCGGATTTGTCACCCAGGGCTGCAGGGGGCTGTTGGGCTTAGAGGCGAGTGCACACAGTGGACCGTGACTGCTCTGTGGTTGCCCTGAGTTCCCCAGGTGCAGGCATTAGCGTCTCTGGCTTGTCCATTATCAGACTGGTCAGTCACGGAACTAACCCTCAGCACAGTCACTGTCTGTTCCCCAGAACCGCAGGGCTTGTGACCCGTCCCCGCCTTGGTGTGCATCTTCATTTCTTGGAGGAAACCGGTAAGCGGACTCTGAGAAGGGAGTGCAGAAAGGCTCATCTAGAACAGAGGCCTTAGCCAAGCCACTGAGCTTGGTGCTGGCTTGCAGACAGACAGACACCCTGTCACCAAAACCTGCTTCGGCCATGGGGTGCCTGGGTCCCACCCTCCAGGCCCAGAGAGCAGCAGACCTGAGTCTGAGGCATCCAGCCGGTGGTGTGGACGGTAGCCAGGCTATGGCTCTGAGCCTCACTGTCATTCGTCCACTGAGAATAGTGATGTCGACTTCGCAGACTCAGCGGACAGTCCGTGACCTCCTGGGAGCTCAGGAAGCTCTGTGTCTGGGTGGCGTTTGGGAAGGCGGGACCAGAGCAAGAGGCTGGGACAGTACCCAGGCCAGCTGTCGTTTTGTGTCTTCTTCCCACCCCTGTGCGGAAGCGCGCTGGGCTGTGCCCCAGAGGCCAGGACACCCCTGCGTGTCTACTGCGGAGACCAGCCCACTCTGGGGGAGCCAGGTGCCCTGAAGGCTGAGAGCAGCAAGGACATGCCTCTGTTTTGTGAATGTGAGAGACCATGCCTTCTGCCTCTCTACGTGGCTTTAGTCATTCCGGCGTCGGCTGAAAAGCCATCACAGCCTCAGGTAGGTGGGTGGGATCCGCTGATACAGTCTCCCGGTGTGCCTGTGATCTGAGCTCTTGGCGGTGCCTGGGTCCCAGAGGTCCACACCCGCCAGAGGCTGTGGGGCCAGCTCTCGGCTGGGAAAGAGTTCCAGTTTAGCCGTTGTGGAGCAGATAACAGCAGACCGTGCAGCAGCCTTAGGCGTGGCTCTAGACGGGAGCCTCCTCTTGCCTGTGAGGAGACATCTTCCCCGGCCCGCACTCGCCTTCCCAGGCTCGGCCTGTCTGCAGGGTCACTTCCCTACCTGAAGTGCCCCCTGCTCCTGCCCAGGGCACTGCTGCCGCCTGTCGGGACCCAGGGCCCTGTCAGGTCTGCTGTGTCCTTGCCAGGCGAGAGGACATTGGTGCACGCCATCCCGTGCCACCGGATCTCGCAGACGGTCCCATAATGGGTTAGAAATAAAGGTTGATGTGGGGCTCTGTGCAGCCCCTCTCTCCAGGCGGGAGTGGCCCTACGTCCCCTAGACGGAGCTCCTCCCGCAGTCCTGACCTGTCCACACCCGGCAGACTTCAGCTGGCAGAGCCGTGTCTGGTGTTGGTGGCCTTGTGCTTGCTGTCCTGACCCATATTCTGGATCCACGTGGATTTCCACACTTTGGCGTGTCAGAGCACGCGCCGGCCATTACAAGCACAAGCCTGTGCACCTGCACTCGTGTGAGACTCAGACACGTGTGTCTCGTTCACACGGCTTGACTTGGTAGGGCACGGACCCACGGAAATGCCGTGATGAGTCCTGAAGCTCTGGCGCGACCACCCGTAAACTTCGCTTTGCTTTCTCTCAGGTCCTTGTGGGTTTGTGAAGATGACGACTAGTATGTTGAAATAAATCAAGTTATTTTTACTCCAGCAATGTTCTGTTTCATAGCTCCTGCGTGGTGCGTGTGTGCTAGCGTGGGAAGGACTGGGCTGATTACTGACCGGTTTGCTGCAGGCGGTCCCTCCCGATGTCAGAAGCGGCAACTGACGGCAATGAGCTTGAAGTTCTAGAATGCCCCTCGGTAGGCACACCCCTGGCCCCAGGCCTGCTTAGCAGCAGCGTGACCTGCTCTAGCTCTCAAGACTGAGCTGCTGGAACTCTGCCCGCAGGGAACCGGGGCAGGCCCGCTGGTGCCCTCGCCCTGCCAGACACTGCCCAGTTCCGTGCCTGTGAGCCGGTGCGAAGGCCTGCTGAGCCCCGCCGCCCTGGCCAGCGCCAGCTCTCCTCGCTCACGTCTGTGTGGCCGCAGGCCCCCAGCGGGCTCGGTACCTAGGTCAGGACAGTGAACTCCGACAGAACCACGTCCCCGACCATGTGCACAGGTTGAGCAGCTTTCTCTTGGCCTGGGTGGCCTTGGCCTTCTCTGCTAATTGCAGGAACACCTGAGTGGGCTTGGCAGGTTGAGGTAGACGCCCACGTAGTCCGTTCCAGGTCCTGGCGGCTCCAGTGGAAGCGGTGCCGCCCTGTCTTCCCTGAGCACAGGGGCCAAGCCCAAGGGATTGCAGGGAAGACAGGGCCCCGCTTACACCCCCCTTATTCATCCAGGAGACGACGGCTAGATGCCTGCTCTGGGGCAGCCCCAGCACTGGACTACTGGGATGGAGACCCGCGCAATGGGCCTTGCTCGTGCTGAGCTGGGTCCGGTAGAAGGGGCCCTCGTGGTGACAGTACTAGAGCACGGGGGGGGTGTGGGGGTGGGGAGGGGGCCTTGCAGAGGAGAAATAGTTGGCAAGGGTTGTGACCTAGGCTCCATTTTAAGTGGGTATCTTGAACTTCAGGGAGACTGATTAAAGAAATGGTGCTTAGAAAATATTTCCCTCTATGTTTTTCAGCTTATTTTTTAAATTAAGCTACTGTAAAATTGATTTTTGGTGTACGGTGCTCTGAATTTTAATACACACATGGATTTCTTTAACTGCCACCATAGTTAGGACTCAGGTTGCATCCTCCTAAAAACATCCTCCTGCCCCGGTCCCCTCCCCCACCTCCCTGCTGACTCCTGGCGACCTCTGGTCTGTTCTCCATCCTCAGGAGAATGTCACGTAGATGGACATTTAACCTTTGGAGCCTGCCTTCTGTCATTCAGTTTAATGCCTTCGAGATCCATCCAAATTGTTGTGTGTACCTACAGTTTATGCCTTTTCATTGTCATATTCTGTGGTGTAGATATGCCCTCGTTTGCTAACATGATTTTTGTAATAGCCGTTCTAACAGACACACAGTGCCGTCTTGTTGTGGCTTTAACTGGCACCTCCCAGACGGTGCGTTAGGTTGCACATTTATTCATGTGTTCATTTACCACTCAGCTGCCCTCCTCATGAGCCGTCAGTTCAAGTCTTCTGCCCATTTTTTAATTAGGTGGTTTGTTTCATTACTGTTGAGTCTAGAGAGTTTTTCTTATATTGTGGTTTTAAGTTCTTTGCTGAGTGTGTTATTTCCAAGTATTTTCTCCCAGTATGTATCTTGTGTTACAGTCAACTAACACTGACTCACACAGGCCAGTGCTTTTTTGTTTCCATTCTGATGAAGTCCAATTAATTGTTTTAATTTATGGATTGTGCTTTTGTTGACATGACTTTTTGCCTAATTCCCCAAAGATTTTCTCCTATGAAGTTTTACATTTAGAGGTAAAATCTGTTTTGAATTAATTTTTATAATGTGTAAGATTTACATCAGGATTCAGTGTGTTGCATGTGGATATCCAGTTTTCCAAAACCACTTTTTGAGAATATCCTTTTTTCACTGAAATGCTTTTGTACCTTGGTCAGAAACCATTTGGACATATTCTTATGGGTCTCTTGGAAATCTCTTTAGTTCTCATCAATATATGTGTTTATCCCTTTACAAATTTCACAGTATCTTGATTACAGCATAGTAAGTCTTTAAAACCTGCTAGTGTGATTTCTCCAACTTTTTTTTTCTTTTTGAAAGTATTTTGGGTATTCAATTTCCTTTGCCTCTCCATGTAAGTTTTAGAATCAGTTTGTCTATAATATCTGCATTAAATCCCCCTGGGATTTTGACTGGCATGGAAATAATTTCATAGGTCAGTGTGTGGAGAACTGAAACTTTTGTATTGAGACTTTCTATCCATGAGCATGGTATTTCTCTCAAATTATTTAGGTATTCTTTGATTTAACAGAATGTCATTTTCAGCATAAACGTCTTGTGTATTATTTTAGATTCACATCTGAGTGTTTTTGGTTGGAGCTATCATCAGTAACCTAGAACTCTGATTTTGCTGTGTTGAGGTTGTATCTAGTGGCCTAGCTAAACTCATTCTACGATTTTTTTTTTTTTGTAGATTCCTGAGAATTTTACCATAGATAATCATGTTGTCTATAAATAGGGACCATTTTCTTTTTTCCAAAATGTATGATTTTATTTTTTTTTCTTGCTTTGTTGCAGTGGCTAGAACTTCCACTATGATGTTAAATAGCAGGGGGCGTCCTTGTTTTTTTTTTTAATCTTGAGGGGAAAGCATTCAGTTTTTCACTATGAAGTATAATATTAGCTTTTGGTTTTGGTTTTCATTTTTTTGTTTGGTTTTTGTTTTTGTCAGTACCTTAATCAGGTTGAGGACATTACTGAGCTCTTTCATCATGAACAGATGCTGAATTTTCTAAATATTTTATTTTTGCTTCAGTGGATAAAATTGGTTTTCTTCATTAGGCTGTTAATATTGTGGATTATATTAGTTCATTTTTAATATACTACATTTCTAGAGCAATTTTAGATTTTCAGAAAAAAAATGAGAATAAAACTGCTTCCCACCTTCCACCAGCCAGTTAGTTAATTGTTTAAGTGCAGTATACTGCCAAGCATTACGAGACCCTCATGCCACCATGGGAGACAGCATTACCAGGTAGAGTGGGTGTATGAAATTCTTTCTGCCTTCAGTCTTACAGACTCCACTCCTTTCCAGACATCCTTGGGTCGCCACTTTCCCTCCCACCAACTGTAGTGGGGTTGTTCTTGTGTTCACAAGTTGTAATACACTCAGATTCTGTTGTCACAGTGTGCGTTCATTCCTGGGACCCTCCAGTCTTCCAAATGCTTCTTTGTATGCTGTTAATCTGCGTATATTGCCTGTAAGGCTTTTCTGTGTCTGTTGCTTTTCCTTTTCCAAAATGCCACATAGTCATATAGTATGAACTTTCTCAGACTCGTTTCCTTCACTTAGCAATATACATTAAGATAACTCCGTGTCATTTGGGGGCTCTCTCTTTGTGCGACTGAATAGTAGTCTGTTGTATGAATGCTCCATAGTTTACTCATTTGTCTCTTGAAGGACATCTTAGTTGCTTCCAGTTTTTATCAATAAGTGAATAAGGCTGCCTTAAACATTCGTGCACCGGTTTTTGTGTGGTCATGGGTTTTCAGATAAGTTGAGCAGATATTCAGGACTGCAGTTACTGGTTCATATAGTAAGCTTCTGTTGAGTTTTGTAAGAAACTGCTGAATTTTCTCTGAAGTAGCTGTATCATTTTGCATTTTCATCAGAAGTGAATGAGTATCCCTGTCATTTCACATCCTCATTGGCAATCAGTACTGTCAAAATTGGGGGTTGGTTTGTGTAGCCATTCTAATAAGTGTATAATTATGTTTCATTGTTTTTTTAAGATTTATTTATTAATTTATTTGACAGAGAACACAAGTAGGCAGAGAGGCAGGCAGAGAGAGAGAGAGGAAGGGAAGCAGGCTTCCCGCTGAGCAGAGAGCCCGATGCAGGGCTCGATCCCAGGACCCTGGGATCATGACCCAAGCTGAAGGCAGAGGCTTTAACCCACTGAGCCACCGAGGTGCCCCTATTTCACTGTTTTAATTTGTATTTTCTGATGACCAATAATTTTAAAAATCTCTTCATATGCTTAATTATATCCATCTATCTTCTTTGATGAGCTATCCTTTTGCCATTTTCTAATTGGGTTTATTTATTTTCTTACTGTTGAGTTCTTAAGAATTCTTTGTATGGTTTGGTTACAAGTCCTTTATCAGATATGTGTTTTGCAAATATGTTCTTGCAGCTTGTGGCTTTTCTTCTCGAAGTCTTAACAACACTTTTCACAGACCAGAAAATAATTTTCATAAGGTCCAACTATTTTTCTTTCATGGATCGTATTGTGTCTGTAAAAACTTTCCCCTAAACCCATAATTACCTAGATTTTTCTACCGTGTTATCTTCTGGAGGTTTTATATTTTTGCCTTTTAGATTTAAGTCTGTGATCCATTTTTAGTTTTTGAAAGATGCCTGGTCTGTATCTAGATTCTTTCTTGCATTTGGCTGTCCAGGTGTTCCAGAACCATTTGTTGGAACTACTACTGTCCTCTTCCCACTGACTTGCCTTTGCTTCTGTATTGGGTGGATCTGTCTGTTCTGTCCCATTAATGTACTTATCTCCTCCTTCGTTACTGCGCCCTGTCTTGATTACTGTAGCGTTATATGTAGGTTCATTTTTCAAGTATTGAATCAACTTTACAGTTCTCAAACTCCACTTAATTTTGCAGTCCAATTTTTTATATATCGCTGAATTTGATTTGCCAGTACTTTGTTGAGAAATTTTGCATCTATGTTAGTGAATAATATTAATCTGTACTTTTCTGGATTTTGACTTTTTCTGGTGTTCAGATTTTCCACTCTCATGAAATGCCTTAGAAAGTGTTCCCTTCTCTTCTCTTTTCTGTAGAAGATTATCCTGAGTTGATGTATTTCTTCTTTAAGTGTTTGATAGAATTTAGTGGTGAAATTATCTGGCCCCAGTGATCTCAGAAGATTTTAAACTCCACGTTCAGGCTCTTTGATACTTAAGGCACTGTTCCGGTTATCTGCATCATCTTGGATGTGATTTGGCCATTTACAGTTCTTGACACATTGTGGTCTGTTTTATCTGTGTTGTTGAATATTGTGCATAGAGTTACTGTAAGACTACTTCATTCTCCAGTTAGTGTCTGTGACGTCAGGCTGACATCCCCTCTTTTAGGTCTGATGTTGATAACTTGTTTCTTGTCTTTTTTTTTTTTAAAGATTTTATTTATCTGTTTGACAGACAGAGATCACAAGTAGGCAGAGAGGCAGGCAGAGAGGCAGGCAGAGAGAGAGGAAGAAGCATGCTCCCCACTGAGCAGAGAGCCCAATGCGGGGCTCGATCCCAGGACCCTGGGATCATGACCTGAGCCGAAGGCAGAGGCTTTAACCCACTGAGCCACCCAGGCGCCCCATGTTTCTTCTCTTTTTATATCACTCTTGCTAAAGGTTTATCAATTGTATTGATCTTTTCAAAGAACCCGGTTTTGGTTTCATGTATTTTACTCTAATTTTTCTTATTTCAATTTCATCATTTTCTATTATTACCTTTATTTCCTTCCTTGGGTGTTTGTTGTTGTGGGGTGTTTTTTGCTCTTTCTTGTTTAAATTGGAAGCTTAGATTATTAATCTGAGACTCTTCTTTAATACATGCATAAGGGACGCTTGGGTGGTGCAGTCAGTTAGGCGTCTGACTCTTGGCTTTGGTTCCGGTCATGATTGCAGGGTCCTGGGCTCGAGCCCTACCTCCCGCTGCAGCTTGTGTGCAAACACGTGCTCTCCCTCTCCCTCAAATAAGTAAATCTTTAAAAGAATAAAAAGGAAAACATGCATTTAATGCTGTGTATTTCCCTGTAAGTGTTGCTTCGCTGTATCGTAGGAATTGCGATATGCTACATTCTCAGTGTCATTCAGTCAGTGTATTGTTTTGTTCCATTTTGATTTTTTAAATATCCCTTAAGACTTCCTGTGACCCATGAGTTATTTAAAAGTGCCTTATTTGCAGGGTGCCTGGGTGGCACAGTTGGTTAAACATCCAACCCTTGATTTCAGCTCAGGTTGTGATCTCAAGGTCATGGTCTCAGGTCATGATCTCAGGGTCGTGGTCTCAGGTCATGATCTCAGGGTCGTGACCTTGGGTCATGGTCTCAGGGTCATGATCTCAGGGTTGTGGTCTCAGGGTCGTGGTGTCAGGTGGTGATCTCAGGGTCGTGGTCTCAGGGTCATGGTCTCAGGTCGTGATCTCAGGGTCATGATCTCACGGTTGTGGTCTCAGGGTCATGGTCTCAAGGTCGTGGTCTCAGGTCATGGTCTCAGGTCATGATCTCGGGGTTGTGATCTCGGAGTCGTGATCTCGGGGTCATGATCTCAGGGTCATGATCTCAGGGTTGTGGTCTCAGGTCGTGATCTCAGGGTCATGATCTCACGGTTGTGGTCTCAGGGTCATGGTCTCAAGGTCGTGGTCTCAGGTCATGGTCTCAGGTCATGATCTCGGGGTTGTGATCTCAGAGTCGTGATCTCGGGGTCGTGATCTCAGGGTCATGATCTCAGGGTTGTGGTCTCAGGGTCATAGTCTCAGGGTGTGGTCTCAGGTCATGATCTCGGGGTCGTGATCTCAGGGTCGTGATGTCAGGGTTGTGGTCTCAGGGTCATGGTCTCAGGGTTGTGGTCTCAGGTCATGATCTCGGGGTCGTGGTCTCAGGTCATGATCTCGGGGTCGTGATCTCAGGGTCATGGTCTCAGGTCATGATCTCGGGGTCGTGGTCTCAGGTCGTGATCTCGGGGGTCGTGATCTCAGGGCTGTGCTCTGAGGGTCGTGGATGGAGCCCCGTGTCCGGCTCCAGGCTCAGCAGGGCATCTGCTTGGGCTTCTCTCTGCCCCTGCCCCTGCAGATGCACACACTCTCTCTCCGTCGAATCAGAAATAAACCTTTAAAAATAAATAAATAAATAATATGGCCGTATTTTCTCTCCAAACATTTGGAGGTTTCCAAACCTCCTTTCTTTTTGTCCTTGATATCCAGTCTAATTCCATTACGATCAGAAAATATGACTTGAATGAATTCAAGTATTTCGAATTTGTTAAAGTTTGTTTTATGACCCAGAATATGGTATATCTTGGTCAGGTATTGTGTGCATTTGAAAAGAGGATATGTTCTATTGGTATTGGGGACAGTGTTTTGTAAATGTCGATGATTGAAACCAGTTGGTTGATAGTGTTTTTCATTTCTATATCCTTCATTTTCTGTCAACTATCTGTTATTAAGAGAGAAGTGAAGTCTCCAAGTGTGATTGCGAGTTGGTCAAATTCTCCTTTCAGTCACGCAGGCGCCCTGTGAAGAGTTTGGTTTGGTTTTGTTTTTTTTGTTTTTTTTTAAGATTTTATTTGTTTATTTGACAGAGAGAGATCACAAGTAGGCAGAGAGGCAGGCAGAGAGAGAGGAGGAAGCAGGCTCCCTGCTGAGCAGAGAGCCCAATGCGGGGCTCGATCCCAGGACCCTGAGATCATGACCTGAGCCGAAGGCAGAGGCTTAACCCACTGAGCCATCCAGGCGCCCCATGGTTTTGTTTTTTTCTAAACTGAATATAGAATTCTGAGTTTCATCACTTCAAAATTAGTAGTTCACCTCCTTCTGACCTCTGTGCTTCTGGTGAGAATTCTATAGTCATTCAGACCCATGTTCCTCTATAAATAACACATTGTTTTTCTCTGGTTGTTTTTGAGATTTTTTTTCTACCTTTAGGTTTCACCAGCTTCATCGTATGTCTGGGAGTAGATTCCTCTGGGTGCCTGTCTGTGGCTTACTAGGCTTCTTACACCTGTCCTTGTAATAAATCTTTTGCCAGATTGGAAAAAATTATGGCTATGATTGGTTCAAATTGTTTTGTACACCTTACCCTTTTTCCTTTTCTTCTGGAACTCCAGTAACATGACTGTTAGACCTTTGGCTTTGTCCTTTGTGTCCTCGGGGCACTTTCTGAGCTTTCGTTGTTTGTTCTTAACATGGTTTTCTCTGTTTTTCAGATCGGATAAGTTCTGTTGACTTAAGTTCCTTGACTCCTCCTCGGGCATCTCCCTTCTGCTGTTGAGACCATGCAGTTTTTACATTTCCTGTTTTCTGTACTAAATTTCCATTTGACTCTTCGTGATTTGTTTTTGAAACTTGGCGTCTTTTCATTTGTTTCAAGGGTATTTTCCCTTCTTGCAGCATTTTTACTGCAGATCCTTTAAAGTTGTTTCAATCTCTTAAAATTTTATTTTTCAGTTAATCCTCAAAACACCAGGGAGAAGATGTTGTCAGGTGGTTCCAGCTGCTGGGTCCTCTCAGCCTTGATGTCTGTTGATTATCTTTCCCAAGATGAGTTGAGATTTTCTGACTCTTTGTTTGCTCTGTTCGCGAAGTCATTTTGGATTGTGTGGGGCTCACTCTGGTTGTAAGGGTCTGAGTCTCAGGGGAGTCCCGTGTGCAGCAGCGCTACTCTCGCTGAGCGGGCTCTCGGCCCGGATGGCTTCGGTTCCTGGGGTCCATCCGACAAGGATTCCCGCAGGGTGTGGTTTCCGTGTCCACATCCTTTTCAAGTTGGCCAGCCTCTGCGCCCGTCAGGGGCCAGTCTGGATCCTTTCCTCAGTTCTCCGGGTCTCTGGATCCTTTCCTCAGTTCTCCGGGTCTCTGGATCCTTTCCTCAGTTCTCCGGGTCTCTGGATCCTTCCCTCAGTTCTCCGGGTCTCTGGATCCTTCCCTCAGTTCTCCGGGTCTCTGGATCCTTTCCTCAGCTCTCCGGGTCTCTGGATCCTTTCCTCAGCTCTCCGGGTCTCTGATTCAGGGTCCGCACGTGCGCAGGTCAGTGCTGAGGCCGGGGATTCACACACAACTCACCAGTGTGCGTTCCCAGTCTCTCTCCGCAGTCTCTCCCCGAAATCCCGTTTGGCCCCCCTTGTGTTTGACCTTACCTACCCCACTGTGCCACACGCTGCCTGGCATTGTGCCTCCACAGGGAGCCGAGCGCTGAGAGGACAGAGAAGAGCAGCAGGGGCCTGCCCACCGGTGGGGCCCCAGCTCCTCCCAGCAGAGAGGAACAGAGCCTCGGGGTTGCCTGGGAGCCGTGGTTCAAGAGTTCAGAGACAGTACCAGAAAGCGAGGGGTTCCTCCACCCTGAGCATCGGGATGCCATCCTCCCTCCTGGGGGTGGCTAAAAGCTCCCGGGTCCTCTGTGTACCCCTGCGGCTCCTTTGGGGTTCGGCCGCAGTGGGTCTGGGCTGCGGAGGACACAGGTGAGATGGTATGCTCAGGCACTATTCAGTGTTTCCGCAGATTCCTGTCCTCTTCCCCAGGCTGCCTGTGCCTGTTTACCTTCCACAGTCCTCTGCATTCTTCCCAGATTCGGGAAAGGCAGCCCACAGAAAACCGGGTGCAGCACGCTCCCTGTTCCCTCTCATCCCTTGTGCTCCCTCCCAGGCTCGCTCCTGGACCGCCGGTCCTGGCCGCTCGTGTGGTCGGGCGGCATCAGACCACGTCAGCCCTGTTCGCACTTCAGGATGCCTCGTGTCAAAACTCTCCTCTAGATACCCAGGGCCAGAGAACTGGCTTCACACCCCAGGTTATCTGGGGCTCCAGGGTGCCTGTCTGGGCACTCCCTCGGTGCCGGGGCAGCAGAAGGCACACCCTGGAAGGGAAAAGCCCTTGGAAACTTGCAAACCTGTCATACAGTTACAGTTTGTGCCGGGGATACCAGGCCATTGGAGGCCACGGCAAGGGACTCCTGCGGGAGCTTGGGCTCTGCTCTCTGTGCACGGGGACGTGGCAAACAGATCCCTGCCGGGCCCGGCCCCCGGATAGCTGCTGCGATGCTCCGTGGTGGGGCACAGGGCGCCCGGCCTTTCGTGGCACCTGTGCGTGTGTGCCTGCGCGAGCTGCAGCCTCGTGGCCAAGAGCCCGAAGGCCTGGGCGGCTGAAGGACGGCCCCTCCCGGAAACTGCGCCCTGCAGCAAAGGTCACCTTGAAAGAGTGATTCTGCCCCCAAGAACTCAAAAGCGTGGGGCTCTCTCTCACTGGAGAAGAGGGGGCTGAGTCTCAGCCTTGGTTTGAAAGAGAACCAGTTTCCAGGCCCCGCCCTGCGTGGACCAGCTGTTCTTGAGGTTGGCAGGGTGTTGTGGGGTGCGGGACCTGCCTGTCCGGGGAGCTCTCGTGACGGTGTTTGTCACAGGGGAGGAGGCAGAGGTCCGGGGGAAGGAAGACACTGGCCCCTGGTCATTTCCTTCCATCTGCCGTGTGTTGCTGGCAACCGCCCAGGCTCCCTAACCAGAGCCGCACCTGGCGTGTCGGTCTGGGTGCGCCACTGAATGCTCGCTGATCGCGGCTCCCCCGCGGGGCGTGAGAAGAGCTTGCGAAAAACCCTGGTGTCCATGGCAAAGGATGACGTCCTCCGTGGCCAGGGTTGGAAAACCACCGCATCGGCCCCTGGGAGGCTGATGACCTGCAGTCCACCTGGAGAGGAGAGAGAAAGCAGTCTTGGTCAGGTCGTATGTTCGTGGTGGCAGGGGTCAGTGGCCACCACACGGATTTGACGGTGGCTGTGTCCTTACGGTACAGGGAGCACGAAGCAGCCATTTGGCCTCCAGCAGGGCTGACCCTGGTCCCACCGCCAAACACGGACTGGCTGGCCGTCCTTGGAGGCCAGGAGAGGCAGGAGAAAGGATGGGGGCGGGAAGGTGAAGTGGCCGGCAGAGGCCGCTCCGGACGGCTCCAGGTCGCGCCTGCTCCCTGGGGAGGGCCGCAAATGGGAGGGAGAAGCATCTTCGTCTAATGGCTGCCCTCTGGGCCGCCTGAAATGATGGTCCAGCGCTCAGGACTTAGGTGAACACCTCAACCTCCAGAAAATCTATTTTCCACACCCATGTATGTTGGTTTTTATGAGCAGGTTTTACTACATTGTAGAAGGATATTTAACTGCGGGCGGTGCCGGGCCCCCAGAAAGGGGAGCAGTTTCGTGCTCTGACTTTGCACGGGTGAGGGTTAAAGGCACTGTCCCCGAGAGCTGCTCTGACTAATTAATGCATTTGCTCCCTGCAGGGTGAGATTGAGTTTTCAGATACGTTCACGAAGCCTTGATTGCTAAGTATTGTGCTCTTCGAGCTGTTTTTCCTAGTACGTTGCCGGGTACGTGCAAGCTGAGAGATTATTTCCCGTGAAAGACTGACAGCGAAGCTACGGATGTTTGTAGACTCTGTGCTCGTGTGCAGACATAACGCTTGTTTGAGGATAGGACACGTTTGTGCCTGAAAGGGAGGGGCTGGGTGGCGTGGCCTGACCGCTGTGCTCTGGTCGGGGCTGGCCCAGGACCGCCTGTGCCGCGGGCAAGCTCACACACACACACACACACACACACCCCGCTCACCCTCGTCCTCCAGGTCTGGTACCGTTCCGGGCTCTTCTCCTAGAAATCCCGGCGGCACCACAGAAAACCAACACGGACACCTTGGCGCTCTCCCAGGAAGGCCGGACACGGGGCCGCTGCGGCCTGCGTTGCTCTCCCGGCTGCTTTTCTAAGACCAAGACCCCCAAAGTCACTTCCTCCCCAGGTTACCACCAGGCAGCCTGCCTTCTGTTTTTCTTCCTCTTTTTGCTTTTTTTGTGTTTTTGTTTGTTTGTTTTTGAGTGAGGGTAACAGCAGCAACGATGACGATGATTAACACTGTGATTTCAGAACCGGTTCTGAGGAAGTCACGGTAAACAGAGTGTGTTTGCCTAAGGAAACCCTCCGAGCAATCAACCAGTAACACAACGCGTGTGCTAATGAATCCAAAGCTGTTAATGTGGTTTCTTCAGTTAAATTGATTCATGAATTTTGAAGAGAACATTATCTAATGAATTTTCTTTGAATAGAAAGCAATTAAAAGGACAAATCAGTCTGATTAACCCCAAAGTCACCCTCCTGCCACAAATGGTGTACAGTTTGAAATTATATCATAAAAAACTGGAGCACATTTGCTATCTTTCTGCCCTCTACTAATCCATGTAAATTAATGAACAACAAAGTTAATTTCTTTGATGACCCTATTCGAGTATCACCTGGATTATGCTGATGTTTCATTTGCTTAATGTTATAATAAAGACTAAACAGGTTTTTTTTCTAGTGAAGTGATTATCATTCCCTTCAGTTAAGAAGTGATTTTTATTGTTTAACACGCATGTAAGGGTGTGTTTTCTTTAAGAACCAAATCGCACTTGGCCAGCTTGGCACCGAGTGTAATTAGTGCTATTGTGGACACACTCGGAACACGGCGCTGCCCGCGGAAGCCTTCCCTTTGCTGTTGCCATCAGGAACTCCCGCCCCCGAGGGCTCGGTGCCCCCGCCGTGGGGGACGCGGCTCCGTGTCCAGTGCTCCCGAGCCGCGTGTTCCCTTTGGAAAGACAATAGGTATCGATTCAGACCGGCCTCTTTCACACGCCTGGGAAACCGCTCTAAAACCTGGAGGTGGAGGGAGAGAACGTTCTCACGCGTTCACCTGTTCGTTCCTGCAGCGGGAGGAGGAGCCGATGCGGTTTGACCGGTTTAGTCCACGAAAATGGGAATAAAGTCATTTTTGCAGCCCTGTTCATTACAGATACCTGTAGCCAAGGTCACCGCCAGCCCCATGGACCGTGGTGTTTGGCATTCTGAGCCTGTTTGCTGCTGGACGTGGACAGCCAGCATAAAATCACAGCCCACCCCATGGCTTCTTTTTCCTGCTGTGTCCCAGCTGAAGCTGGGAATTCAGCAGCGGTGTAAAAGGTTCCGCAGTCGGTCGGCAGGCAGGGCCTTCTGGGCTCAGTAACTGAGCTGCTCGTGCATTGGCGCGCGGTCCTGCGAGGAACCAGGGGAAGATGGAAGGAAGCTGCAGGCGTGGGGTGCGCGGCTGCGGGCTGCCTGCACAGGGGACAGCCCGCCCCGTGCCAGGGACGGCCTGAAGGAACCATGCGTGAAGGCCATGTTTTAACTGAGGGTCGCACCTCTGTGGGTGTGGGTGTGTCTTCTCTTGCAGGACTGGCGGCTCTTTGCGTCAGAGCCCTGGGAGCCGTCTGTCCACAGGGCGTCATTCTGTGTTCTGCCTTTCAGATTCATTCACCGCACAGGTGTTGTGGAAGCTGCTGGAGGCCGTGAAATTTGGAGAGACAGTTTCGTACCAGCAACTAGCAGTCCTGGCAGGCAACCCCAAAGCCGCGCGGGCAGTGGGCGGAGCCATGAGGACCAACCCGGTAAGTTGCGGTCTGTGTGGACGGCAGCGTAGCCGCGGTCGGTGGAGGGGCCTGGGCGCTGCGCTCGGGGGTGCCGGCCGCATAGGTAGGCATGTCCCCAGACAGCCAGAGCCACGCCGGGCAGGGAGGAGAGGAAACGCTCATGGTGGGCCCTCCCCTGAGAGGCAGGGACAGCACTAGTAGGTCTGTGCCCCTGGTTGTCCATCTTTGGTGAGGGGATCAGGAAGCTTTCGCACAAAAGCACCCCCCATGCATGTCGGAACCACAGGAGCCCATTGTCAGAGGCGGTACCGAAGAGGACAGGCCCTGGAGAAAGTGGCAAATGACATTCGTTCTTCCAGTAACTGTGTACACGGGCTGCCTCGCACGTGCCCGACACTCTTTCAGGGGCCAGGCCTACAGCCAGAAACCAAGCAGACAGGCTGCCCGTATGCAGCATCGTTCTAGAAGGAGACACATTCCAGGATGCCTGGCGCGTAGGGAGGCTGGAGATCTGACACCAGGGTGTGCACCTGGGGAGCGGGGCTGATTCTTGGCATTTGGGCGTGTCTTCCCCAGGGAGTGGCTCCTTCCCCAAGCCCCTTTGTGTCCTTGTCCCTCCTGTGCATCTGTGGTCAGATTTTGCAGAAAGGGAGGTTCACAGCAGGCATCCAGAGGATGGGCGTGTATGGGTGGCCGGGTGCCTGTCGTCCCCACGCCTACACCTGGACCACAGGCTGTCCTGGCTCAGAAAGCAAGTCCTTGTGAGGCCATGGTGCCCCCGTCCCAAAGCAGCCAGGTCCGTGGGGGACCCCACACAGCTGAGTGAGACCGGGAATATTTCTGTTCTTCGTGGCCCCTCCAGTACTGAGCTGCAGCCTGCTGGCGCCTCCGTGCTGGCTCCCCCTGGAGCCGTGGGAGAGGGTCTGATGGATGGAAAGGTGCCATCCTATCAAGAGGAGGAAAGTAGGGCTGTCACATCCTAGGATAGGAAATTACTAGATCAGAAAGACCCCACTTGTCTGAAACTTGCTGTGGCTTTGCTGTGTATATCCAGCATTATTTTCGTCACTGTTCACCTGGGAGAGGCAGGCATCGGCACACCCGGCCCACTGCTCTTGCGGCTGGGTCCCCGTTGCCTGAGGGCAGAGCCCCGGCTCTCTCAGAGGTGGCGTTTATGAGACTGCCTTCTTTTTTCTAAGAAGCAACCCGGCAGGTTCGCAGTGGATCGCACTGTCTTGCGTGTCTAGTCTGGAGAATTCTCCGACATGTAGAGACATCCTGGACAGTCGGGAGCAACATGTAACATGGACCCCTGGTCATGCCCTCGCCTCGCTGTGCCCCGGGTCCTCCGCGACGGTGGATCACGAGCCCAATCGGTGCTCCGTTCCACAGCGGTCGTGTTTCTGGTGCCATGTGGCCCAAGTGTCCCGAGTCGTCCCCTCCACACACCACGTGCTCAGCTTTACCGTGTGCACGAGGTGATTCTGCCTCGCATTCCAATGTGAATGTTTTACGTTTCCCGATAAAGTCTGAACCGCTTTGTTCCTTGGGAAGTCCACCGTCTCCTCCAGGTGCTGAGCAGCTGGACTTGGCCCGGGACAGAATGGCAGTTGGGATGCTGCAGGACACGGCTCCCTGTCACGCCTGGTGAGACAGGTGCTAGAAGCTAACGGGTTTCCGTCTGGCCTTCTGTGGCCCGCGGTCGCTGTGTCCCGTGTACATTCTCCCTCTGTCCCAGATCTTTGTGCCTCCTTCAGGCCAAGGGTCTGCTCCCATGCCCTTTGTGGAGGGGGCACTCTTCTCGGCCACGAAGGGGCGATTTGGCTCCCACCGTGCACCGCAGGTGCTGTGTGCTGATGCCTCCCGCAAGGGCACACCTCCCGTCTGGTGCTCTGCAAACACGCGCTGCTGGCGGGCACACAGACAGCGGGGGACCCTCACCTGGCTCGGGTGCTGATAGTGGCATCTCACTCGGCTGCGGAGGTGCCGTCACTGCTCAACGATCACGCTTGCGGCGATCTTTAGAAACATTTATCGTTCTGCAACCAGAAGGCCTCTCTCCTCCTGCTATTAATCTCTATGAACGTCTCTGTTCAGATATGGCCCCAGTCACAGAAGTTTATAAAATCACATCTCACAAGGCTTAACACTCTAATGTCCCTGAAGTCCACGTATCGACTTCCCTGTCTCGTGCCCAACTGGAGAAGGGCCATGAGGACACCAGGTGGGAGAACCCGGCAGGCTCCTGGCCCCTCTTCTCAGCGCCCTCCCAGGCCGACAGCAACTGGGCTGGAGGCGAGCCCTCGGGGGCCCGTCCGTGGGACCCACTGTGGCTGGGCGCTACCCACGGCTTATGCCGGGCCCCTTGGCCTGAGCTGGTGACAGAGGCACGGGCGGCTGCAGGACCGGAGCGGCGCCACCGTCACGGCATGGGGCTGCCGAAGGTGTTCCTGCGAGAGGAGTTTCGGCCTGGCCTCCTGGGGAGCCCTTAAACTTGACATAACACCTCCTTGGAAGGGATCGCAGAGCCTCCAAGAGGCGACTCAGGAGCCTGGGGGAAGGGTCCCTGAGCAGGGCCTGGACCACAACCGACGTGGACATCACACGTGGGGGTCCGCTTTCCCTGGCGCTGGCAGCGAGGGGCCGGGCCGCACAGCCCACGCGGCAGCTGCGGCACTGACAGCATCGTGGAGATGCGCCCGTAGATGATCTCTTCGGGCTGAATAGAGCAATTGTGCGCTTCAAGGAGAGCGAAGGATGGGTTTGGAGTGTCGCGGGGCACCGTGGAGCTCGTCGTGCGTTAATTCCTTCAGTGGCTGGCCATAAGCACAAGCACGCGCTGGTTCACGTGGCAGCCTTGCCGTGGTGTGGGGTTCTCTTCCCCACTGGTGGGAGGGATGGCTGGCGCTGTGTGGGGGTCTGGTCCTGTCCCCAGCATGTGATTTTTCCAGGTTTTCCACCAAAGACTCGCCGGCCCAGGTGAGCCGGTGTGGCCGCCTTCCGGCAGGTGCGCACTCTCGCCCCCCACGGAGGAGGGTCCGTGTGCTGGTAGAGCAGATGGAAGACGCCTTGGGGCCCCCACGATAGCACCGTCCCTCATCCTCAGAATTTGCTAAATGCAGTTCAAAGGCAATCGATGCGTCGCACAGAGTGTTTCCCCACTTTCTTCTAAACAAACGCATTCCTGACGAGTTAGTTTACTCACAGATCGCCACGAGCGTTAATGACCCCCCGAGTCTTGTTCTGCCAGTCACCCAGATGGCTGTTGATGAAGATTTAGCCTCGTGTTCTAAGCGTCAGGGCTGTCAGCGGGGCTGAACTGTTTGACCAGAAGAAAAAACGCACAGGGAGCTATTGATTACAGCTTCTCCGTGTCACTTGCTCACCAGGATTTAGGTATTGATGAGGCCGCGAGTGAAAACAAGCTCTTTCCCTTGTGGGCTACTACCACGAGAACAAAGGCGGAGTTGGGAAAAATATTCAGCCGGCACTAGAATCAGAGGGATTCCATTATTGATTGAAAGGCCCCTTCGTGTTATTTTTGTTGGAGACAAATCTATGGGTTTGGAAGTTTTATAGCTTTTGAGAAAGGGTCCATGTAAGGGATGGGTTCACGTATTGGATGAATTAGATTTCACAGCGTGAGGATTTCAATGCGGCTGTGATATTATGAGCTGCTTGGTTATTGATAAGAATTACATTTTATGCAGCACAGGGCTTTAAAGGAGAGAGCGTCAGAGGGCACGGATCCTTTGAAATGTCCTTAGGCCTCCAATAATTTTGGCAGCTTTCATTATTTTAGTAGTCTGAGTGTGCCGCTAAAATTAACACAAACAGAAGCAGTGTTGCCGTGTCTAGCAGTAAAAGCAGTGTGTCTCTGGTGAGTCCCCGCTCCCATCACTGCGTGCACAAGGTAAAGCCTGGCCAGGGAGGTCAGCATCGCTGTCCCCTGACCACCGTGCTACTGTCCACGTGACACATAGGGCCAGAGACTTCCCAGTCCGTCTCTTGTAATTCCACAGCTCGGGGAGCGGGGCAAGAAAATCAAAGCTCACTCGTGAAGTCTGCTGTTAGGTAGGAAAATTGAATTGGTGCCTAAATGTTTCTGAGCCTGGCTTGGACTAAATCTCTTTCTCTCTCTATCAGAGCTTAAGTTGTGTGTTATCTGATCATGTCCTCACGGCAGTTATTAACGTGACTATTGTATTGGATCAAAACCCTCTATCGGAGTCAGTATCGCGTTCTGAAAATTGCCGGTGACAGTGGGGATGGCACGTGCTTGCGGGACGGGGCAGTGGTGTTGCTCCCCATCGGGGAAGCGGCGCAAGAGGACGCCGGGTCTCCCCCAGCCCCCAACCCCGCTGCTCTTCCGAGACCACCCTGAGACTGCGTGCGTTTCCATGGCAACCCACACTTCCAGTCAGAACCAGGACCGGTGTGATGTGGGAGAAGTCAGGTTCTCGCCACCGAAGCCGGATGACCTGCGGGGCTGGCCAGCACCCCAGGCCATGCCCCGCGCTCCCCCTCCAGCAGCTGGTGTCACAGCAGGAAGTATGGGCGCCGGTCCTGCCTCGGCTGAGCTGGAAACGCATCTCTGCCTCAGAGGTGCCATGTGAGCCGAGGCTGACGGTGCATGGCCTGGGGCTTGTCGGGGACGCGTGGTGGTCTGCACCGGGCACAGAGCATGCGCTCCCCATGGCCCTATTGAGTGCTGTATCTGGGACGGGACTGGGGACCAGGCCATCTGCCCGGGGACAGGCACAGCTCAGCGCCCACCGAGGGCGCACTCCAGGCAGGTGGTGGGTCTGTGTGGCAAGCCGAGACACGCACGGCCAGAGGACAACCGGATACCACGTACGTGTGCTCAGCCGCTCTTCTAGAAACACACCCAACTGATGGCTCGTGGCTTTGTCCAGCTCCGATCTGCGGAGGTGGAGATGTGGCTCTCCTCTCTTCTGAGCTGCAGACTCCGTCGAGGGAGCCTGAGAAGCCCTCAACCTCTGGGACCCTGCAGGGGTGGCCATAGGAGCGTGACCGCAGAGGGCGGGATGGGCCGGCGCTTACTGGCCCCTGCACCTCCTGTGTCCCTTCCAGGGTGGGGTCTGCGGAGCAGCCGTGCCCTTCCTTCTGCCCCAGCGCGCACTCCGGCGCTGGGCCGGTTCCTGAAGCTGCCCTCACTGGCCTTCCTGTCCGTGTCGAGCCGCCACTGTGCTCTGTGCTCTGCACGATGAGACCCATCCCCCAGCACGTACTGGGCCTTCGGGGGCCGACCACCTGTGCCCTTCGCCCCAGTCAGGATGGAGCCACTTAGGAAACAGGACTGATTGACCTGGGCCTTCTGGGCAGTCCCTCAGGTCTGAGTAACCGCTTGCTGGGATCTTTAAGCAAAATGACCGTCCATCTGCCGGAGCCCCTGCAGTGGAAACACCGCGGCCGAGGGGTGAGGGCCGCTGGGGCCCTGGGTCTGGAGTCCCGAGGGAGTGTGGGGGCGGGGGGTGTCCAGGGGCAGGGCCCAGCAGCAGTGGCCGCTCCGGTGAGAACCCGTGAAGACTGAGCTTCTCCACCTTCCCGAACATCCCCGGACCAGCGAGGGCCGACAGACACTCCCTGCGTGGCGTGAAGCAGGGCCAGCAAACCTTTCCTATACAGAGCCTGATGGTAAATAGTTGAGGCTTTCAGAAGCAGCCACGGACGGTACGGCTACGTTCCGATGAAGCTGTGTTTATGAAATAAAGAAGGACCGTAGTGGCCAATAGCCAGTTTGCCGATTCCTCGTGTGAGTACCGCCTTCCCTGAAGGTTCCTGTCGCTTCTCGAGATAATTTGCGATTTTGCATACCATTCCGTAACTTGGAAATGTAATTTTGAACTTGGTAAGCGTACACGATCGATTTCTTACCAACGGTAATTTTCTCCTCCCGGATCCTCGTGTAAGGGGGTTCTTTGGACTATGCTGGACGTTTGCCTTGGGGCATTGGGGCACCCTTTGGCCCCCTGAGGCCCTCGGAGACCAAGGGCTGTGCAGGGCCGAGACAGCCAGTGGGTAGCCTGCATGTGACTGAGCCCCTGCTAGGTGAGTTGTGCTCAGGGGCCTTGCTTGTGACCCCAGGATGCCCCGTCGGCCCGGAGCCCAGACTAACGGCGGCTTCCTGTTTTCCAGGTGCCCATCCTCATCCCGTGCCATCGTGTGATCTGCAGCAGCGGAGCCATGGGCAACTACTCCGGGGGCCTGGCCACGAAGGAGTGGCTGCTGGCCCACGAGGGCCGCCTGGCGGGGAAGCCGACCAGTCCTGGGGGGTCCCATCCGGCTGGAGCGCGGCTCGGGGTGCAGGGTGGCCAGATCTGAAGGCTTGCAGGAGGCCGTGTTGGAGCGGCACGCGCTGGCATAGTTGTATTAAAGCTCTGGACATGTCCTGAGGGACGTGGAGCGTGTTGTGTCTGTCGTTCTTCCGTTTCGCAGCAGAGTGGGTTGGGAAGACCGGCCCTTGTTCGCAGCCCCTCACGGCACTGTGCCGTCTCTCCGTCTCTGACGTCCGCCAGCGCCGCGGCAAGAGAGCAGGGGCCCGGCAGGCAGTGGGGCGACCGTCCCGGAAGGTGCCTGCAGGACCAGCGGCTGTGCCCCCCGCAGCACCCGGTCCCCACGCGGGCCTGAGAAGCTGGCCGTCCCCACCCACGGCCCGGCTCCCGTGCTCTCCGCCGCCGAGACTGCCTGGCCCGTGTTTCCCGCTCCCCCCTTCCCTGCCGGCCAGGGCGGCCCAGAGATTGTGCTCACGGGGCCTTCCCCACTTCGCTTCTCTCCCGGCCAGGAAGGCCAGCACAGGGGGTGTCTGCTGAGTGGAGGAGACCCGCCTGCCAGCGCAAGCCAGGAAAACAAACGGCTCTTTGAGGCGGGTTTGGTCGCAACGGCTCCTTTATAGGGCCTGGCCTCGGGCCCCGGCCCCTCTCCTGACACTGTTGACCCTCGCATGCCCTGAACAGAAGGTGACGAGGCTTGCTGACCTCTCCTCCCCGGTACCCCAAGACCGAGCCTGGAAGTCAGAGGTCACACAAGAAGGTGGGTCAGCTCCTGTCCCCAGGGGCAGTCTGGAGTATTTCCAGCGTCCACCAAGGACCTCGGGCTGACACTTCGTCACCCTGTTGTCATTTTAGCTTCGTAATTAAGTAGATCTGAAAAGCAGACGGGAAACTTGTAGCCGTGCAGGCAGATAAATAAAATAGAGCCTGTGATCTAGGGAGAAAGTGAGCCGCACCCCGCCGCGCAGTAGAGAGCTGTGTTTGTGTCCGGGGTTCCTGGGACGCCGGAGGGCACGGCCGGCAGCTCAGGTGGTCCGGACAGGTCCCTGAGCGCCGCAGATACACAGCGTGTGGAGGGCACGGTGTGGCTGTGTTTTGTATTTCATGTCAGCACCCGTAAAAGAAAAGTACCTAATGTAAACACAGTCCACCCAAATTCTGCATTTTCCCCTCAAAAACAGAGAGCTCTGACCGTCACTGCGTCGTCTTCCGATTCCGCTGCTTCTCCGAGCTTCTGTCTGCGAGCATGCCGTCCTGCTCGCACGGGGAGCTGCGCAGCGGTCTGACTTCGGGACAGACCCCTGAGCCGCCTGCACGGAGCCCCCGGCCGGCTGCGAGACCTGTAGGCACACTCTCTTGGCGTCTCCGTGCGCCAGCAGAGGGGCTCGTTCCTGGATTTCTGACGTGTTGGGAATGGGAAGACGGGTGGGGGGTCTGGGGCACACTCTGTGTTTGGGGGCCGAGGAGGAGGTTGTACCGTAAATTCTGTAAGGACAGTGCTCTTCTCCAGGAACTCACGGTCACCGAGAAATGGGATCACACTCTGCCCTTGTGCTCTGCCCGGAGAAGAGAGCGCCGGGGTTCCCCAAGGCAGGTTCTCCTTGTGGGCGGGGGTGTGGATTCCGTCCAACTGCTTTCCAATAGCGGACACCATAGCAGTGCGCTCGAGGGGCTGCGGCTGGGAGACCCCCGCCACCACCGTCTGGGGTGGATCTGAGAGTGGGGGCAGGGCGGAGCTCTCCGCGCGGCTGCGACGGTCCCGCGGAGCACCAGGTGCGGCAGCGCTGCCAGCAGCCCCGGCGATGCTCCACGTGACCCTTGCCACCACATGCCGGGCACGCAGGCCACTCCTGGGTCAGGAAAGTGCGGGTGACGCCACATGCCTCCTACTGTGATCCCCAGATGCCTGGGTGGGCTCTGAGGGAGCGTCCTGGGTGGGACAGACCCCCATGGCAGCATGCAAAGCCCCAGCCCTCCGCGGGGCTCAGCCACGTGCAGCCAGGGGCCTGCCCATCAGCGCAGCCTGAAGTGACCCTGCGGCCCGGCATGGCCGGGCCCCGCCTGTTTGGGTCGTGCCCTTGGTGCAGAACAAACCCACGTTCTGTTTTCTGCCTCCCAGGGCTTCCTCGGCTCTGTGAGAACAGGCTTGATGTGCGCCCCAGGTTCCCGCTGACAGAGGCAGCGGCAGGGCTCAAACCAGCGCGTGTACCGCTCCAAGGACAAGCTCTGCAGAGGCCGACATGAAAGCCCACGTGGGGCGCCTGGAGCCGTGCTGCTCATGGTTGCGGCGCAGTTTATGGAAATAAAGAGGAGAAGGAAAGGCACAAAGAAATACAAAAATATTTCCCAAGTAAAAAGAAATGTCGAGACAAGAAAGCTGTGTTCTTCGGCCTCAGCTCCGGGTCCCCTGCATGGGTTGGTTTCCCCATCCACGTGGCGCGGGGGACTTTGAACACTGACACGGACGGCTGGCTCTGCATGGGAGCTTGGCTGGGGTGCACTGTGCTCCCTGATTCCAGAGACTGAGCCAACGAGAGATTCAGAGACGGTGTCTGTGTTTGCAGGACCACGCGTCCTTGACGCCGATGCCCTCAGCCAGGCAGGGGCCCAGGGTTACAGGGGGCAGCCGTGTTCCTCACCAGTCCCTTTCCCCACGTGCAGCACGAGCGCCAGGGAAGCCCACCCTCATCCACCATGTCCCGTGGCTGCACCGAGGGACCAAGGACCAGCACAAGTCTGCCTTCCAACCGCCCCCAGAAGAAACAGCACAGTGTCTCGTGGGCGGGGGCCGAAGCGGGGCTGCGGTAGGGGGCCCCAAAGGGAGTGTGGACCCTGCGGGATGGGCTCCTTGCAGCTCTAGACACAAGGGCCGCGGGCCGGGCGCGTTCGGGAGGCAAGTAGGCTCACCTCGCAGGTACCTAACTGGGACTTCTAACCCTTGTGTGCTTCCTATCCCACAGACGCACTTACAGAACAAGCCGCACGTCTCGATTGTCTGCCCGAGAGAGGGAAAGTCCTTCCTATCCCGAGGGGCTTTGGGCACCCATTTTCTTCCAAGTCTCCTCGCATACCATGTGCTCACCCAGAATCTCCTCTTCCGAGTGGCCAGGCCTGTCCAGTGCAGGTGTGTTTATACTGACACCCTTTTCGTTTCCTTTTTTTTTTTTAAGGTTTTATTTATTTGACAGAGATCACAAGTAGGCAGAGAAACAGGCAGAGAGAGGGGGAAGCAGGCTCCCCGCTGAGCAGAGAGCCGATGTGGGGCTCGATCCCAGGAGCCTGAGATCGTGACCTGAGCCGAAGGCAGAGGCTTAACCCACTGAGCCACCCAAGTGCCCCCCCCTTTTGTTTCTTAACCCATTTGTGAGCAACAGTATTATCTCAGAAGTCATTTCCTTTAAAATTGTGACGGGAGGGTGAAACCCGGACAAGGAGTTTGCTTAAAAACCCAAGTGGTGGCTTGATCCCGCAGGAGCCCTGTGGGGCTTATGTGCTGTCTCCAGAGGACTTGTCCTCCCCGTGGTGGCCCTGGCAGAGCGGACAGGCGCTGGTGGCCATGTCTCCCCACGCACGGCACCCGCGTGCCCCACCGCGTCGCTGGGACCACAGGCAGCAGCACCAGCTCAAAGCCAGGCCACCGTGAGACCAGGCGGGACGTCATAGCCGAATCGGGGTGAGAATTGTCGACTCAGAGCTGGCCCAGCTCTTACGCGATGTTGGCTTCAAGCCGACTTTGGGAGGACTCTGAAGCGATGACTGACTTCATGCCGGGCACACAGGAAGAAGGGTGTTGCTCTACTTGAAAGACTCTCCCACTAGACCAGTCGGGGATGGAGCCCTGCTCTTGTTCCCGAGCTGCAGTGTGGGGGGTGCATCCTTTGGGGGCGTGCCTGCTGCTCTCCGGGCATGGGGTCATGGGCTGAGGGCAGCGGGGGGCCCTCGGTGGGGATTTCGCTTTGTTTGGCCTCCCTCAGCCCATGCACCGTCTTTCCTTTTTCATGCACAGCATTTGATCGAGAGTTGGTGTTTAGGAAGCTGAAGCCCACATCAGTTTTACCTGTTATCAGTTTGAAAGACGCTGAGATTTAAACAGAGTTCTGCCATGCAGCCCGTCTGTCCTTCTGTCTGTCTGTCTGGAGGGGAGAGGGTGGCAGTTGAAAGCTGGACCCAGAGCCTGGAGAAAGTGCAGGTCCTGACGCGTCTCTGAGCGGCTGAGGGCAGCCGGGCTCGGACCCGGCGGCTCCAGCTGCCGACAGATGAGTGCGTCTGGCCTCCATCAGCAGGGCGGCTCCGGAGGGTGTGTGCTGGGCTGCGGGGGTTGGGGAGGAGGCCTGGGGCAAGGGCCTGGACAGTGAGGCACGGCTGGACACAGAGCCCAGCCCGACGGCGCCTGGACTGATGAAAGGACATCGTTAACAAGGCTTTAAAGTTTTCTCCATGTTTTTTCATTGAGAAAAGCCACAAGAAGAAAATTCTGCACAGACACTAGTTAAGATTGATCACAGAAAACACGGCCCCGGTGTTGCAGGGCACCATCAGAGGGCCCCGTGCTCAACACTGTGGTTTGAGTCGCCTTCCCGGCTTACCGGCAAGGGGAGCTCGTGGGGGGGTGGGTGTTCACGCAGAGCAGGTGGCCCCATGTCCGATGACTGAGCAGGTGCTGCAGGTGGTCGTAGCCGTGGTCGCTGGCGCGAAGGAAGGGGAGATCTGCTCCTGGGGCTGACCTTACCTGCTGGCCGTCTACTCCACCGTGGAGCGGCTTCCCATCCTGTGCGAGGGTCCCGGGATTGGGGGTGCGAGGGGCAGAGCAGAGGGCCCACGGCCGGTGTCCCATCTCGTTCCTTGCCCCTCGGTGGCTGAGGCACCCCCAGCAGGCACAACCCCGAGGCTTCTCTTACGTCTTCCTATTACACGTCACTTGTGTTTGGTTCCCAAACACCAGCAACATGTTTGCTTCCAGATTGGTTTGTTGACTTAAATTAAGAAAAACCCAGCTGGAGAAAATACCAGTGTCTAAACATTAAGCAACATGTGATATTGTGCAAAAAGTATTGCTTTTGCATGTTTTGATTGCCGTAGCTACGAGCAGAAGTCCGTGCACATGTGAGCGTCTTGGCAGGCGATGCGGGCCCAGGTACGCGGCGCTGAGCCACACGCTCCTGCAAGCCATTTGGGCCCCGAGCCCTGTGGGAAGGCTCTGCAGCCCAGGCCCCCTCTCCCCAGCCCCTGGCCATGCCTCCAAGGGGCCTGCACAGGGGCTCTGAACCCTCCCAGCCCAGGTCGCAGGAGCCGCTCCCAAGAAGGGAAGGCCAGCCCCGGCCGTCTTTGAGGATTCAGTCAATTGAGGGTCAGTAAAGCAGGTAGGGAACCCCGATCACCCTCTCCGCTCACCTCATAACCACGCAAGGTGTGTATCAGAAGGGCACGGTCCACCGGGGAAGGGAGGCCTGCGGGACAGGGCAGGCTGTGTGGCTGAGCTGAGCTCTCGGCACGGGAGCTTGTGGATCCTTGTGGATGGGTTTCTTCGGGGAGGAGGACAGTCCCCTGCTAGAGTTAGATTTTGTGGAAGCTTGGAGATCCTTCCAGATAAAAACTCCTGCGTAAGTGTGTGGTCCTGCTCCTGAACAGAGGTCCTCGGTGCCAGCTGGGGGACAGGAACCTCGCGGCTCCCTCGGTGCTGCTCCAGCTGGAACACACTCCACGGGGCCGGCACGGTCTCTGGGTGCTTCCTTCGGAGGCCCTGCTTACCCCTGATTCCCAAGAAGGGGGTTAAAAATACCCCCAGCAGAAACCTCCATGTGTGGGGCGCAGTCCGGACAGAGCCCTCGCTGGTGCTGCTGCGTCGACCCCGCTGCAGGGTTCTTCCTGGATGTCTCCTGGGCCGCTGTGCAGCCCACCCTCCTGAGAACTGCTCCCTATGGGGGGGGGGCATCTGTGCCTTGCTCACACCTGCCTGAGTGCCCCTTGGTGGCTGCTGCACAGCGGGGAGCCAGACCTGGCCCTTCTGCCCATTCTCACAGCTCCTGTGGACTTCTGGGACCCTTCTTTTCTCCTCTTTTCCCTCGGGTGCTGCTGAGTCCTTGTCACACTGTCGCTGTGCTCAGCCAGGGGTCTGGACCATGTGGAAGGAGTCCCAGCCATGTGTCCCTGGGTGCAGCCCACAGTACCCAGCACCTCCCAGGAGCCCTCCACCCCCAGAGGGAGGTTGTGGGCTGGGGTGGCTTTGTCCCCGTTGCATTGTCACCAGCATGCATGGAGAGTGGGGTCTGAGGCGCGTTGAAGAAGGCGGACAGGGGCATTAGCCCAGGGGCAGCCAGTGAGCAGGGAGGAGGGCTGTGGCTTGCAGCATCGAAACCCCACCCCTGCCATCGGGGTGCACCGGCCCGGGAGGCCACCCTTTGCAATACTCAAATTCAAACCTAGTTCAGTTGGGGATTCCTAAAATGTTCTCGTCCCAGTTTTGCTCTTTCTAGAGTCTCCTTCAAGTGGCCTTTTGTACCACAATTTGGGCCATTTTTCTTGGGAAAGGGGCCTTCGCAGTTTCCTGGGCTTTGGCTGTGATCCTCGGGCCCTGTGCAGCCTCCGCGGATGACCCATCGGATGTACGGGACAGCTCAGTCTGGGCTCACAGGCCGCTCCCCTCACCCAAGGCCCTTGCCGACGGTGGCAGAGCGGTGGCCATGACCACACCTGACCACGTTGTCCATCCGACTGGCCACGTCAGAGTCTCGGGGTAGGGCTGAGGAGGATGAGAAAAGAAGACACGAGGCAGACCTGGAGTGTTCTAGAACATTGTGAGCTCCCACAGGGCTGCTAGAAGAGCTGCTGGCTGGGAGCCATCTCCTGGGATATCCCAGCTTTGGTTCCTCCATCAGGAACCACATGGAGAGCAGGCAGCAGCCAGCTCCTGCACGGGGACCTGTGGGAGGATGTTCCCACCTCCCGAAGCTGAGGCCCTCCATCCTGGCGGTTACCGTCAGCCGTGCCTAGGAGCATCTGAGCCTGGTCTAGGCTACAGCCAGGTCAGAGAGTGGTCCGGGAGTGGCCCGGCCCCCAAGCCCATGCCTTCAGAGGTTACGGAGCCCTCCTTGGTGCTGTCCCTTCATTGGCTCTGTCCCTTGAACCCATGACCACATTCAGACAAACTGCCACCATCTATCAGGATGGGTGGCAGTGTCTGCGGATGTCCACGGTGACCTTGAACTGGGTGGAACAAGGGCCTGTGAAAGTACAGACGCGAAGCCCCTGTGATTCAGCTGACACAAGGAGGGCTCTCCCCAGAACCACAGTCTGCTTTTCTCAGGACCCCCCCGGCCGCTGGAGGAGGGGCTGAGTTCCAGACGGCACGCAGCTGGCGTGCTGCTCCACTCTTCCTTGGAAAGGCCACGGCAGCTTGGCTCACGGGTAAGTGTGGGTCAGGACGCGTGGAGGCAGCCAGCATACAGCGTCGGTCCCTGAGCTCCTGTGCGCGGTGGACCCAAGGCAAGTAAAGGGCAGCGGGGAGCCCAGAGGGGAAAGGCCAGGGCGGGGGCAGGGAGAGGCAGAGACCTCAAGTCACCCCTTGTTGGCTGGATGGAGTCCAGGACTGTGACCCTCAGGAGCAGGTCCAGATGATCTAAAGGCACTTTCCCGGGACCTTCCTGATTCAAGGACCACAGGCCTGAGCGAGCACGTCCCCGGCCGGCCCTGCGGACACTGCTTCCAGACACGGGTCCGCTCTTGCCCACGCGCCTCCCCAGGCGGGTGCAGAGGCCAGCGCTAAGCCCGTGGGTGTCGCCCAAGACGCCAGGGCAGCCTTGTGCCATCTCTGCAGGAGCACCGTTCGGCTCGGGCCACCAGCTGTGGACGGGTTCTCGGGGTGAGTGGGGAATGTCCGAAAGGGCAGGGAGTGGCTTTGGCAGCTCGTTGGACTGCTGCCAACCTGCCGCTGAGCCCAGGAGCGGAGGCACATGGTGCAGCCTGCCTGGGAAAGGTGGGGACTGGTTGCCCCAAAAAAGGCTGCCCCTTTCAGCCCCTCCTGATGCTTTCTGCTGGGGGGGGGCACCCCTTCCTCTCCACCTTCCTCGTTGTGCTGTGCTCGGCTCTTGACTGAGGCCCAAGACAGCTTGGCCCCATCCTGTTAGGACGTGTCTGCTGGGTTACTGCTTCCCCCCTGGTGTGTGTTTGCATCTTTCCCTGACTCCTGGAGAACACCTGGTCCTGCCCCTACGGAGGCACTGTCCTGGACCTGGAGGGTGAGGGGCCGCAGCCGCACCCCCTCTGTGCAGGTGCCCCAGTGCTCTGGGCTCCAGGGACGTCAACCAGCCCATCGGTGAGGCGCTGGCCACGTGCAGTGTTCAGATGGGGCTGTTCAGGGGCACGGTCTCCCCAGAACCTACAGGCCGACACCTGCCAGGCCACCCTGCACCCCACCGCCTCTCAGAATTCCGTGGAGCTCCTGGGTGTGCTCGGCTACACACCGCAAACACTCGGCTCCCAGCTTTCTCCACCAGGCAGACCCTCGCGACTGGCACACATTGCCATGGGGCCCCTCCTCACACCTTGAGGCCAGCCGCTGCTGTGGTCCCGAGCCCCCTGTCCCCTCGGCTCTTTCTCCTGGCAGGTGGGGTCCTCCTGGGCTTCTAGCAGGAACCCTCCCCTCAGAACACTCTGGCCTTGTGCCCCAGCCCGGGGAGGCCTCCCGAACACCACCAGGATGGCCAGCCCTCCACTCTCGTCGTTTCACTGAGGATTGCTTGTCTGTCAGTCTGCTCTTGGGCTCCAGAGAGCTCCTGGTGACAGTGAGGCCTAGTCCCTGCACTCTGTCCCGGAGAGCCCTTTCTGACACAGACCCCCACTTCCTGCCTCCTCCCCAAACTTTCTCCAGCCCAGCAGACCCTAAACCCCTGTGCTGTGTGCAACAGAGGCAGACTGTGCCTTGAATGCCACTCTCATTCCCGTAGAAGGGGACACTGAGGCCCCAGGGCTCCAGGGGCTGGCCTGAGGCTACCGGCAAGTGCATGGCAGGGCCAGAACTGGGGGCTTGTCGGGTGTCCCGCTGCCAGGTGAGAGCAGGACCAGGGAAGGGATGGCCAGAGCCCAGCCTGATGCAGGCAGGTCCTCAGGGGAGGAGGCTGCCCAACAGCCAGGATGAGGCTCCGCTGGGAGGAAGTGTCCTGTGCGTGCCGAGATCTGTAGCTCTTCAAGGCACAGGGAAGTGAAGGCAGTAGGAACAGAATCGTCTCTCCAGGACGGATGACCAAGGGCAGTCCTCCAAGGTGTGCTTGTGTTGAAAAGGGATCGGCCTAATGGCCCGTCAGTAAGGGTCGGGGTTGGGTGGGTCGGAGCACTGATTGAGGAGTTCCGTGCCTGACCTCTGCCCGGCGCATTCTCCAGGCCAGGGGCCCTCCCCACAGCCCAGGGAAGAGACGGGGCAGGATGTCCCAGTGGAAGGGGCTGGAAGGTGGCAGTGGGTGTGGCCACTGTCTCCGGGGGAGGGGTTCCATTCACCTACAGCAAGCTGCCCTGCCACTGCTGAGTGGGGGACGTGTTATCTCTGAAGAAGGGAGGGGGAGCCCTTGTCAGCTTCTTAGAACGGAAGCTCCGCGGGCCTGGTGTGTGTGCGGTTCCCGAGTGGGGCTGTGAGCACCCACCTCCGTGGCACCCACCTCTGACCTCCAGCCTCCGAGAATGTCCAAACCCAAGTTGAGACCCCGTGGGAGGGATTCGGGTTCTGGTAGACAGGCCGGCAGAGGACCTGTGTTCCTCAGAAATGATGTTCTCCACTTGAGGGTGAGCCCTACGACGTTTCTAGGGGCGGTGTCTCTCAATTTCTGTTTGCTTTCCTCGGAAATCACAGGGTCCGGGAAGTGACGTCTGAAGTGGCGGGTTCGTCGTCACTGACCCAAGGGCAGCAGGACTGGGCACAGCGATGCGCCGCCGGCCTCCACGGGCTGTCCTTAGAGGACGGTCAGAGTTCTGACAACACGCAGAGTCCATGATGTGCACGGAACAGGGGTCTGTCCCCAGCCCGAAAGAACGAGAGTCCCTTAAAGGGCTCTCTCTTACGGCTTTAATGGTTTAGCCAACCTGCGTTCTGTGGTCATGGGAGCAAATCACAGGACAGGGCCCTGGAGCGGAGGCCTGCCGTCTCCCACCGGCTTTCTTGGCTCAAGGCCACTCTCCGGGGCCCACAGCGTGGGTATGGGAGCCTGGGTGTGGGTGCACTGGAGGCCCGAGGGGCTCTGGCCCCGTGCGTCTTATTCACGTGCATTCCGCATTGTGTACTTGCCCCCATTCTGTCCCCTGCAGCTGTGTCTGCTCCCCCAAGGGCCTGGCTCAGGGGCCACGAGGGAAGCTCTGAGCGAGGGGGGACTTTCTCGCCGGCACCAGCCCCTCGGCACGGCCCGGGTCCTTGCAGCTGGACGCCAGCCCCTCGGCGCTCTGCAGCTGCCCAGACCAGGCCCTGCCTCAGGAAATGGGCACACGTTATTTTCTTGGGCACAATTCCTGAAGATCCTGCGTCATCCATCCCACGAGTGTTACTGCCGCTTCTGCTCACAGTTTGGCCTTTGGATTCCAGAGTGACAGAGAGTGAGTCTGATGCCGATTCAGAAATCACCGCTGGCTTCCGGAAGCAGCACAGGCGAGTGTGAACACAGAAGCCTGCCTGTCGGGGGCTGGTCCCGGCACCGTGCGGGTGGGCCAGGGAGCCAGAGTGCTGGCCAGGGCCCCTCTTGTTCCTCGCACCGCATCCGCGGGCATGGGAGGCCCACCGCACGCAGCCGGGGCCACCCAGAGGGCAGCCTCCAGAGCCTGGCCCGGCTCGGGGCATCCCCGCGGGCATCCATGTGCAGACACCTTAAGGCCGGGGAGGAGGGGGGGTGTGAGCAGGACACCGTCTGAGCAGGGAAGGCGGCCAGTGCCGAAGGCCCTGAAGCCAAGAGAGCGTCAGAGGGTACGGTTACAGGGCAGACCCTGGGCACCAGAGCCAGAGTCCCATTATTCGATGAGGTTACCAGACATTTTCGTCCAGCCTTCCTCAGTGCTTTCTACGAAAAGGAGGTTTCAGATGAGAAAGATGTTAGAGGCAGAGACAGACTAGCCTCATTTGCCTCCTGTCCTGGAAGCCTCGATGTCTGTGGCTTTCTCGGGAACAGAGGTGCAGCTGGGCAGTGGCTAGGGGCCGTGGTTGGCACCCCGGCCAGCAGACCACAGGGACCACCCCATCTCCAGCTCCAGGGGGCAGAGAGGTGGGCAGCGTAGAGCCTGGAGGCCGCTCAGAACTTTATCATTTTGTTGGCACAAACCATACGTAACTCTGTCACAGAAAGCGTAGACCAAGTTGATTTCCGTCCGTAGGAACCCAGAAGAGCTTCTGTGTGCCTCTGGCGCTTGCTGATTCTTCTCCCTTTCTTTCTCCCCTGGAAGAGAGGACAGAACGTTCTCCTTCCGGGTGTGACTGCGGGGTCCTCACGTGGTCGGGGTTCCGCAGACGCCATGAGACCCCCACTCCGGGGGCTGGAAGCTCCGTCCTTCCCTGCCTGTGGCCCTGAAGAGACGCCAAGCCACCGGCTGCCCTGCCTGTGCCCTGGCGGGGTGGGGGTCATTATCTGGAGGCCGGCTGCGTCCTCCGGCTCTCGATTCCGAGTCACCGGCTTCCCAAGAGGACACACATCTAGGCCTCCGCGTGACTCCCACCCGAGGCCGAAGACCGCCCGCGGGGCAGCAGGAGGGCGCTCCCTCTGAGCACGCGGTCACGCTCACCCACCGGCGAGGCGTCCGGACCCCGACGCCGCATGCAGAGCTGGGGACACACATCTACTTAAAGCTGCTTCCTCTCTGAGAAGCAGAATGACACGCCTAAATATTACAGCACCCACAGGCATGTAGCTGTCGGTTCTCTGCTGCGCAGACATCTGCCTTCGGCGCCGGGAAGCCGAGTGACAGGTACTCTGTGGTTTCAAGCAAATTGGTCTCAGATGTAGATGAACAGCTTTTCTCAGGAAAGGACAGAAGCTTATCATGTGGTCGGCCTGAGCCAGCCGGGGTGTCCAGGCCCCCTTCTTGCTGATTGGGGGTCCCTCCTGGCCCCCAGCCCAGGAGGGCTTTCCGGAGCCTCCACTCTCGTCCGCTACGCATCCTGCTCGTGGTGAACTTGGGCTGTGTGACACCCATATGAGAAAGAGCTCAGGACATGCTGTCCCAGGGCAGGGGCAGTGATGGAGGACAGGTGGGCATGAACTAGAAAATCAAGAGGGGCTTCCTAGAGGAGGCAGGGCGTGCACTGCACCTGTTATTGCTGGACAGGGGCGGAAGGCTTCTCAAGCAGAAGGGACACCAGATGCCTTAGCGCAGAGGTGGCCCTTCCAGTGTTGGCCATGCAGGAGGAACCCGGCCGGAGAGCAGTGGGGATGGCCGGGGGGCAGACACCCTTGTCGCAGTGGGGGGTCAGGTGTGGCTTCGTTCTGGGTGAAGTCCCAGGTGGCGGCCCATCCAGAGAGCCGTGTACGGCAGTCGCCCGTCTTGGGCCACGGGGGGCCACCACGGCCCCAGCACCCCTGCACTTTGCGGCCGGGGGTGCCCTTTCCTGAATCCTTCCTTCGCCGCTGAATAGCACACAGCAGCCGTGAGGGAACAGTCCCAGCTGTTTCCCGGCGGGAAGACGGGCCCCAAGGAGAGCACGGGGCCTCGCCTGGTGCCCCACGGACCTAGGGAGTCGCTGCCCTAGGTTCTCGAGGCTGCGTCTGCGTCACCTGCTTCCCAGGGACTCATGAGAACAGAGGACAGGTGGGCACCTCGCCCGGCAGAGCGGGCCGTAGCCCAGCTCGAGAAGCCAGCCTGCGCAGCTCTGCATCCCGTGTTCTACATAATGAAGTAAGTCACTTAACGTCGCTGTGTCTTATTAGAGAAGCTACTGATCCTTAGAGCTAACGGGACTAACTAATTAGTGTAAAACACTTAGAAAATACAAGAAATTCAGATGTGGCGCATAATTGGCCAGTCCTTCTGGTATTGACACTTGGGCCGTAGCCCGGATAAGGCAGCGGGCCCGGCGCCACCGAGGGCATGTCCTGGTTTGAGGCTGAGGCCTGCGCAGGAGGGGGCTCCCAAGCCTCAGGGTCGCTGGCCACGTCCTGTGTCGCTCTGCAGCCAGAAGTGCGGTGGGGGCGGAACCGGTGAACCGGCCGAGCGGACGGGCCGTGCTCCCCCACGGCCTGGGGCGGGTGCGAGTCCCAGCCCAGGGAAGCCCAGAGAGCGGCCGCCGCAGGGCCAGAGCTCCAGATCAGGACTGGATTAGCGCCACGGGCCGCTGGCAGTGCAGGGAAGGGCAGGCCCACGGGTGGCCGGGCCGCCCCAACCTGTTGCATCCTCCGCTGTCTCATCTCTGGAAAGGAGCGAACGCCATCACGTCGACGTTTCTGCGGAGAGCAGAGCTGCAAGCGCGAGCCTCCTGACGCTGAGCGTGCCTCCCGCGGCTTCGGCGACCTTCCCTCTTCACAGGCCAGAAGCCACACTTCCTTCTCCGTTGGTGAGTGGCTTGGAAAAGACGTCCAAGCCCCGGACCCGGACAGCACCTGCCCCGAGCTGCAGGGACACACGCGGCCTCCAGTGGGTGTGGAGTCCCCAGTGGTACTGGAGATAAGGTGGTGACTGGGCGTTCTCTTCGGTGTGCTTCTTCCTAAGGACGTATGGAGCTGTCCGCAGATCATTAATCTCTCTTTAAACCACGGTGACAATGTTTACATTTAAGATCAAGATGATGATTTTGGGAAGAACTCCCCAGAAGCACTCCCCACAGCTGGAAAGACACAGCAGCCAGTGAACGGAGCCCCTGCCTGGGCCAGGAATAACCCAAGACGGTCCCAGAGGCCCGCAGGCCCAAGGGCGATGCCAGGAGAGGCGGACGTCTGATGGCAGCTCGTCGCCAATGTCACGGAATGGAGCCGGCCTCAGCGACAGCGATGCCGGAGTCATGCGCGTGGTGGCCAAAGATTCTGGCCAGCCTTGCGGGGGTCTGCGTCGGACAAACTAGGTACGAGCAAGAACTTCTGAAGAGTATTGTTCTCAATTCATTAAAAATGATAATGATTTGTGTGCAAACAATTAAAGAGCCAGGGGCTAGCAGATGTGGAAAGCCAGCGTTCCGGGAGCGTTCTGGCCAGTCCGTCCTTTCGGGAGAGACTGCGGGGTGCCCTCCAGCACTGGTGAGGCTTCCCTCTGGGTCTGTCCCTCTCCAGCACTTTGCAAGCTGAACGCTGAGACCAGCGCCTGGTGTGTGGCCCGACAAAGCCGCTTCCTGAGAGGCGGGCCTTGCGTTTCTGCTGCGGCCTGCGTTCTCTGCGGCCTCTTGGAAGAGCACGCTAGGAAGCTTGTGACATCATCAACAAAATGCTGGCGTTTCCGTTCTTCCTCAAAGTGGGCAGCGAGGGTCCTGTCACCTGTCATATACTGCATTTCCCCCCATAGGAAAGATACGTCTTTTGTCCCAAAACAGTCCAGCTTTGAAGAGGTGAAGCCATGGCATTCTAGAATCAAGTCCAGATCGCCCACAAGTGTGCCTGCGCTCAAAAAGCTACTGTGGCTGCTGCTCCAGGAATTCGAAGAAGAGCTTGTCTGGGATGTTGCAGAGAGCACTGAGTCTGTGCGCGGTGACTTTGGACGGTCCTGGGGTGTTCCGGCCCCGTCACCTCTCCCCACGCACACCCCTCGGGAAGCCTGACGTGCGCCCAGAAGCCAGGCCTGGGGGCGAGAGTGAAAGCCGCCGTCCGTCTAAACGTCCATCCAGGGAAAAGCGAGTCCACGAACAGTGGAACATCGTACAGCGTTGCAAGTGACCAGAGCGCCACGCCGTAACGTGGCTGAGTCTAGAAAAGGATGACACATCAGCAAAGCAGGGTTGGGCGACGCCAGGGCACAGGACCAGCTCCAGACGGCCACAGACAAGCCTCTCTCACTGAAGCTTGTGCGTTCAGTTCCAGCGTAGCCCACACACGCTCTTACGTCCGTGTCCAGCGACCGTGGAGTGGACTCGGCAGCTCAGTGCTCGGGCGGAGGCGCGTGCCCTTCTCCCCATCCCCCGACCCCCACTCCTCTGGGACCAGCCGTGTGTTCTCTAGAGGTGACGGTCTGTTTCTTGGTGGGTCTCTCTCTCTCTTTTTTTTCCCCTTTCCTCATTTGTTTCTTAAATCCCACATATGAGGAAAATCATACGGTGTCGGCCTTTCTCTGACTTACCTCACTTAGCATTAGGCTCTCCAGCTCCATCCCTGTCATTGCAAATGGCAGCATTCCCTTCTTTTTGTGGCTGAGTAACGCTCCGTTGCGTGTGCGTACCCCCTTACCCTTTCATCGGTGCACGGGCACCCGGGCTGCCTGCGTATCTTGGCTTTTGTAGACGAGGCTGCTGTGAACATCAGGGCACAGGTGTCCCTTTGAATTAGTGTTTTTCTGTTCTTTGGATAGACACCTGGTAGGGTGGTTGCTGGACCACATGGTAATTATATTTTAACCTTTTGAGGAAATATATATATATTTATATTTAACCTTTTGAGGAAACTGTACCACTTTCCACAGTGGCTGTACCAGTTTACAGTCCCACCACCTGGGTAAGAGGGCCCCTGTGTCCCCACATCCTCACAACACTTGTTGTGACTTGTGATGTCAGCCACCCTGCCAGGTGTGAGATGGTGTCTCACTGTGTTTTGGATTTGCATTTCCCTGACGACAAGCGATGTGTGTTTCATGTGTCCGTTGGCCATCTGGATGTCCTCTTTAGAGAAATGTCTGTTCATGTCTTCTGTCTGTGTTTCATTGGATGATTTGTGTTTTGGGTGTTGAGTTGTATACGTTCTTTATGTGTTTGGGTACTAACCCCTTAATTGGATATGTCATTGGCAAATACCTTCTCTCCTTCAACAGATTGCTTTTTAGTTTTGTTGGTTGTTTCCTTCGCTGCGCAGAAGCTGTTTACCTTTATGTAGTTCCAATAGTTAATTTTTGCTTTTGTTTCCCTTGCCTCAGGAGACATGTCTGTTTTGAGTTTGTTTTTGTGGCTGGTGCAAGAAAGTGGTTCTGTTTCTTTCGTTTGCATACAGCTGTCCAGTTTTTCCAGCACCATGTGTGGAAGAGACTGTGCCTTTCCCATTGCATATTCATGCATCTTGGTCAAGTGTAACTGTGGCTTGATTTCCACTTCTGTTCCATTGACCTGTGTATGTATTTTTGTGCCAATACCATACTGTTTTGATGACTCTAACTTTGTACTATAACTTGAAGTCTAGAATTATGATACCTTCAGTTTTGTTTTTCTTTTTCAACATTGCTTTGGCTGATCGGTCTTTTGTGAACATAGAATTTGGGGATTATTTGTTCTAGCTCTGTGAAAAGTGTCCTTCGTACTTTGACAGGGGTTGCATTAAACCTGTAGGTCACTTTGGGTGATCTAGACATTTTAACAATATTTGTTCTTCCGATCCATGCGCATGGAACGTCTTTGTGTCACCTTCAATATCTTCCATCAGTGTTTTATAGTTTTCAGAGTACGGGGCTTTCGCTTCTTTGGTTAACTTATTCTTAAATATATTGTTTTTGGTGCAGTTGTAAATGGGATTGTTTTCTTAGTTTTCTTAATTTCACGGCTTCATTGTTAGTGTACAGGGATGCAACAAATTTCTGAACATTGATTTTGTATCCTGTGACTTTACTGAATTCATTTATCTGTAGTAGTAGTTTTTTGGTGGTCGTTAGGGTTTTCTCCATAGACTGTCACATCTTCTGCAAATAGTGAGAGTTCTACTTCTTCCTTTCCAGTTTGGATGCCTCTTACTTCTTTTTGTTGTCTGATCCTTGAGGCCACAACTTCTCGTATCGTATTGCATAAAAGTCCAGCCTTGAGGGATATATATTGCTTTCAGTGTTTACACACATACACAATAACCTATGCACACACACACGTATAAACACGCACATGTATATAATAAAACCTTTTCAAAGGCAAGGGGAAGATAAATACAAAATGTAAGTTGTTGCCCCTGGGGCAGAGGTGGGAACGTAGAATATTGTCGAAACATGGGTTTTCGACCACACTGCCCCATCTTGTTCCACTTCCTAGGTGGGATTCCAGATTCACTCATCTCCATGTGATGTTTCACAACATATGTGTTACACATTCGCTTCTTTGCATCAGATATTCCGGAATTCGAAGATGGCAAGAAGGTCTTGAAGGCCACCATTCGGTGCAGCCACGTGCCTTTTTCTGGTCAGCTCCTTGGGTGGTGAGTGACTCTAGAAATGGTTCACACTGACACCCTTGAACCACTGTTGTGGTAGGGGGTTTCCTCCTGGGTCAGCAGGCAGGGAGAGTCCACTGCAGACTTGGTGGCCGAGAGGGGCTCCCACCTGTGCCCACATCGTTGGGACACAGGCGTTGGGTGGAACCCACACCTGAAGGAGCATTAAAAGACCAGTTTAGAGCTCCTGGGTGGCTCTGTTGGTTAAGCGCCTGCCCTCAGCTCAGGTCATGATCTCAGAGTCCTGGGATGAGTCCTGCATCGGGCTCTCTGCTCAGCGGGGAGCCTGCTTCTCCCTCTCCTCCCTGCTCCTGCCCTCTCTCACTGTTTCTCTGTCTCTCTCTCCAATAAATAAATAAAATCTTTTTTAAAAACTAAAGACGGAAAAGACTAGTTTGCCAGTGGTCATTCAGACTTGCGTTTGCATTTTCTCACAAATGAAGGAAGTAAACTTGTCCCTTCAAGGAGATCAAATGAGATCAAATTTGTTACCAATGATAAAAAATTGTTTGGGAGGGCATCTTGGTGGCTCAGTTTGTTGAAGGCCTGACTCTTGAATTCGGCTCAGGTCATGATCTCATGGTGTTATCGGGCTCCGCACTTAGTGGGGAGTCTGCTTCTCACTCCCTCCTTATGCCCTTCCCCACACACACACTCACTCTCTAAAACAACTAAATCTATTTTTAAAATTTTGATTTTGGGCAAAAATGAAGAGTTTTGAAAACTTGTCGCTCCCACTATGATCTTTATAGCTTCCGAATAGTTAGATTTTCCCAGTGAGACTGAGATATAACAAATACGACTTGTAAGTATTATGTAATGAAACGTATCAACATTTGGAAGATCTGCCTCACTCCGTGAACCAGTGTTTCTAAATGACCAGAACTACGTGCTGGTCCAGAACCTTTCACAGCACAAGGTGGGACTGGAGAGTTCGGGGCAGTGATGTCTGCGGACAGGATTTCGGACCCAGGACTTCTGTAGCCGAACTTGAAGAAACGCCCACTCGTGCTGTTTGGACATAGCATTAAAGAAGAAAATCTTCAGTTTTCTGAAAAAAAAGCTATTAGAGTTACTCCCCCTTCTCAACCATGTGCCCTTTCCCGGGCATAAAGGGGAGCCGAGCTTCTGTTCTGACAGGGACAGGTGGGCATGGCTCTGAGCGACATCTGGGCCCCAGACTCTCTCGAAGGAGTTCCGGCCGGAGGACGCCATTCTGTGTGGTGGGCACTGAGCGCACGGCTCGGTTAAAATGACCCGCTGGGAGCACATTCCACTCCCCCTTTGGCGTTCAGGGCGCTGCGCTCCCCGACAGCATCCCAGGGCCGTGCTGGCGCCCGCATCATCCTGAGCTGCTCTGTGCGGAGAGTCAGAGAAACGCCGGACCCCGCGCCAGCGCCTCTCCTTCCGCGTGAGGATGAACCACCACCACTGAAAACCAGACGGATTTAAGAGGTCCGGAGCTGCAGACGGACAGACGGACAGGCGTTCTGCGTCCTGATGTTTCCTGGGCTGGGGGCGGGGTGGGAAATCGGCAGGTGTTAGCAGTGGTTCCGGTCTTCTCGCTTTGTGTTCATGAGCGGTTTTTAACCAGACGCCCTTCAAATGCGTCATTGTTAGAAAACAAGCCAGGACCAAGGGATAGTAATTTAGTACTAGGAAGTTAATTCTGGGGACCTCTGCCCTTCCCGCAGTCACGTGCCTATTGATTTTCAATACCGCGAGGTGGCGTGCCCCCCTAAGCGTGGGGTCCAACAGATTCCACACACTTTCTCCCTTATCAGTCGAGTCCCTGAGTACTTGAGCATTAAGACGACAAATGTCCACAGTTAACGGCGTGTCACATGGCAGCTGGGCGGACGTGCCAGTTTTCTAATGAAGTCGGGTTGTTGGCAAACACACCATCACCGCGCGCTGAAGGAGGTCTTCTTTTGTGTCCCTCCAGCACTCCCGAGTGCTGCGCAAGATTCCAGTTACGTCGTTGTCTGAGGGCCAGGCACCGGGGGGAACATCCACTCGCTGCCAAGACAAAAGCAAAACCAGAGTTAAAAGCAAGATGGGGCTGGGTTTGTTAGAGGTGTCAGAGAGATTGCAGTCGTGCTCGGTGCGGGAAGTGCACTGTGCAGAAACAGTGGCTCTGACCCCCTCATTTCGTCCGCAAAGAGAGGCATCTTGGTAATTAATTCCTCACTCCCGACCTCGCTGACTTTCTATGGGGAAGAATCGGTATCACTTTTCTTAATATTGAAGAAATGAAAACAGTCGATGCCTTTTGGGCCCAAACCAGCGTGTGGCTGGCCTGTCAGTCATCGGCCCTGGTGCGTCCGCCCGGTGAGTCAACAGCGAGACCTGACCCTCCGGTGTCTCAGACAGCCGGCTCCCTTCACACCACACCAGCCTCTGCCCCCGCCCCCGCCCCCTCCCGGTAATAAATTGTGGTTGCCATCTTGTATTGATTATTGAAAATGTTATGTCCATGGGAAGAAAATGCCATTGCTTTAAATATCAACGTTACTAGGGATCTTAAAGTTGTTTTTTACGGAGAACGTGTGTGATAAAAATTTTTAAGCCATCGAAAGGAGTGAGGGGAGCAGAATTATTAAATAACAAAAAAATCAATCCTCCGTTTGGTCTGGCCAGACCCGCGTTTCTCGGCTCAGGTTAGTCGTTTAAAGTCAGACGTGTCTCGTGCTGGACTTTTTTACAGGAACGGAGAAATTTATAATGAAATTCAACAAGGAAACTGGAAAAACAGCCAAATTGCTGCAGCAGAGTGGTTAACGGGATCATTAGCCCACTCGCTGTATTTTTTGGACACTGCGTGCCTGTACCGCGGTGCCCGAGACCAGATTGCGGGAACAGGCTGACAGTTAGGAGCTAGCTCAGCACTGCTGGGCGCAAACTGCCATCTTCCTGTGGATTTACAGCTGCCCCTTCTGCGACTTCAATTAGTTCTATAGCACACAGATGTTGCTTAAATGTTGCTGCTAATGATACTGCAATAAGCGTAAGATTCATGCCATATTTTGAGGCACGTAAATTTCTCAAGTGGCACAATTAAAGTGGAAATATTAGGTGGGGAGAACTTGGCAGTCTCTCCGACTTGGAAGGCGCACCCGCTATGCAATAATGGGTCAAAAATTCATTCAAGTTTTACTGCTGTTCCGAGTTTTAAAAGACTTTTCACAGTTGAATGCAAAGTAGTAAAAACCAGCGTATTAGGAAATGAGAATGCAGTTCTGTTATTCAGACATGACTTTTAATTTCAAATTGAAATCACATGCTCACTTTTCTGGATGTGACCAAAGGGGAAGGGCACCGGCTGGAGAGATCTCGTTTTGAAGGTCCAAAGTCCTGAGTGCCGAGGAATTCGTCACAGCGCCCTCGGAGCTGCCAGTGATGTGGGGACACCCCAGCAGACCCCCCCCCACCCAGAGAGGCTGGCCCGTTCCCGAACAGGAACCCGGCCATCCACCCCGCCAGCAGGCTCCCAGACCCCAGCCCGAGGGCGCTGCCCCAGCACGCGCGCATGTGGACAGCTGCTCGCGTACACGGGCTCCGCCTCGTGCACGCACGGGCCCGCGGTACACAGGTGCGCCTCTCCCGCAGGCCCACGAGGAGCATTGCGGGGGGCCTGGGCCTCGAGTCGGCCTCGTGGAAGCTCCACTGGAAAGGATCCCTCACTTGTAGTCCTTTGTCATCCCGACACAGTGCCCAGCCTGTCGCCAAACGTCCTTTTCCGTGACGGAGCTCTCCTGCGGAGAAGAGCCACTCTCCTGCGGGCTGTCAGCTGGGCTCTGACCTCCTTGCGCAGTGACTCAGGAAGCAAGTCGTTCTGCCGGGGAGGCCGGCGCCCCGTGCTCCCTGAGTCTCTGTGCAGGTCGACCTCGCCCGTTCCGCTTACTGATGTGAACTGTCTGGGAAGTGGGTCCGTGGTGCTGAACCGGGACCATCTACTCCAGCCGCCCGTTAGAATCGAGGCCACGTGTGGCTGTCAGGCTCATGGCTCTGCCGGGGGATGTGCGCAGCGAGCCCTGTCCGGGCGTCTCTGGTGGGATGCTCTTGGGGATGGATTCCGCACCCTGCACTGGGCTGCCTGCACGAGGTGTTTCGGCCACAGCCGTCTCCTAGATACCTGCCAGAGAGCCGTGCTCCTCCTCGGGGACGCCCGCCGCCGAGTGCCTCCTCCCGGAGACAGGCGCAGCTCTGAGCGGCATCCTCCCTCCGCACCTCCGTCCCTCTTCCTTTTCTCTTGCCCACCGCTCTGTACCTAGAGCGCTCGGATTATTTACGGCGAATCTTACAGATGTCAGTGCTGTCTTGTTCTGAAGCAAAAAGGACAATGAGTTCCCGCTGACCCCAGTACAATGGAGCTCGCCGGAGCACAATATGTATTTTACACGGGCGGTGAAAAGCCTCCATGTAATTGAGAGCAAGAGAGAAATGTCACTGTAGCATTTCTGTTGACACTGCACTCTGCGTGGAAGGAAACCCGGGCCGGGCGGGCAGGGGCGGGGGGCGCACCACCCCCGGAGCTGGGACTCAGCACGGGAGAGGTGGGAGAAATTCATCTGATCAGGTTTTCCACCTAATGAACTCCTCCTGGAACCGAAGGGCCACGAGGAGACGTCCGTGCCGCCGTTCCCTGTGTGTGCGGATAGACCCGGTATCGGAGCCCATCTGCTAACTCAGATCTGTTTTTCCAGACCTTTATTGTCTTCCATAATGCTTAATGTACTGTTTGTATATGTTGTCCTTGCACTATATTTGATGTGCTCTCGTATATTTTATTCATCTCTGGCTTTCGACGAAGGCAGGCTCCCAGCAAAACTGAGAATCGTTATTTGACGCCATCAATCAAGTGTCTACACTGTTGGTACCTCATGGGACAGACTTGATTTTAAGCATAAAACGGAATTCTTGCTCTGTGGGGCCATTTCCTCCCGTGTCCCCGGTGTCTTTCGGGGCGCGTGGACCCTGGAGGGCCGGCCTGCCCTCGAGGGCAACAGCCGCAGTAGAGCTCCCTCCCCCGACGGTCTGTTCTCGACCCCCGCCCCCTCCCCCGCACCCCGAGCTGAGCAGCTGGAGCTCTCCAGCTTCTTAAGGGTTAAAAACAGAGAGAGGGACGTCTGTCGTGGCATAAAGGATAGGCACCGGGGCCAGCTCGTGAGCTCACCTGCATTGCTCGGGGAGAGAGGGAGCCTGTGTGAGGGCACAAGCCCCAGGATTCCGGCGCCACGGTCATGTCCACACAACCCTCCACTCAATACTCAGGACGAGCAGGTGCTGGGATGGGAACAGCGCGCTTTGTGCTGATGCTCAGCCCTCTCCTGGCCACCCAGGACACACCCAGAACCTTCTGACCCTGGGAAGGGAGGGGCTGGCTGCGTGAGAAGCGGAGATGCCAGGCCTGCGCGGGGGCCCGGTTCTGCTGCTGCTCCTCCTTGCCGCCACAGCACCCGCTCGCGGACGTCTCTCCCCTCGTCGGCAGCGGAGGTGTGACCTCCTTGCCCCTCCACGGCGTTGTTTGTGGGAATGTCGTGCGGACACCCCTCTCCTCCACGGCCGGCCTTGCGTCCCAGAGCAGCGGCTGCTCCCGGGCTCTGAGCCCCACAGAGCAGGAGCAATCCCCCGGCCTCAGAGAGGCAAAGCCCCGCGTCGACCGCGTTCTCTCTGCAGGGGCTCCGGGTTGGGCTGTTGTCCGCGGGGACAGCGTGGGTCCACGCACGTGTCTGTGTGCTCGTAGGGACGCCGCTGTTGCTTCCAGGTTCAGAAGAAGGGGACGTGGAGGTTGAGCAGAGGAATGACAAAGGCGTCCTCTTCCTGGTAGCAGGTATTTAGCAGATGGGAAAATATTAGCAGATGGGAAATCAGCAGATACATTTAGATCAAGATGCAAATTTAAAAGCCGCCAACCCCTGTACTAAATATTTACACTGAACATGTCCACTCCATGAGCCGGGTCTGTGTCTGATGAGCACGCACATCCGCTCTTATTACAAAGCCATGTAAAAACTGAGGGAAGGAAATTCCACATCTGAGAAGGAATTCGTTGTGAGCTAAATTTCAGCCTTCAAGTAGAAGTAAATTTCCCAATTCCTGTCGACTTTCAGACTGTGTTGTAAGCCCTTCGGTAAGTTTTTAGTATCCGTTAACTAGTACTTCGAAAGAAAAGAAAGTGTTCTTTTTTCTCCTAGACTGCTTCCCTCTATAAAAGACTCAATATAAGCCATCTTTTACAAATGAATTCCAGCCCTGTGATCATTTCTGATACAAAAACAAAACGAACAAACAAAAAAAAAAAACCCACAAAAACCCAAATAATGAAAGTCCCACCTGGGTCCCAGCAAGTAACCTTCCCTGCAGACCAGGGGTCCGGCCCAGCCGTGTTGTCTTGCTGGACAGCCCTGTCCTCTGTGTCTGCGCAGAACCGTGCCGGCGCTAGGACACGTTTTCTTACTTAGTCCTCCAGGGCTGCACGGTGGGGACGGCTCCAGCCATTTTAGCAGGGAAACTGAGGCTCGGACGTCACACTTGCCAAGACCCATAGATTCCAGCCGTGGAGGGAGCTCGCGTCAGGCCTTGTCACTGAAGTCTCTAGGTTTTCTCCAGGGGAATGGAACGGGGCACTTTCCAAAGGAATGCGTGATCTACAGAACTCAGCCACTGTGATCTTATATCCCAGTTCATTCATTTTTCCAACAAGGTTTTGAGTGTCCGCCATGGGCCAGGCACTCTGCTGGGTTCTCAGGACATACCTGGGTAGGACGGTTGTATTCCTGCTCCAAGGGGGTTTCATTCTAGCGGAGAGAATCATCAGAGGAAAGCGCGATCATTTCAGATCACAGAGTGCCGTGGAGCTGGGGCAGGGAGTGGGGCTCAGCAGGTGGTGAATTCTGTCTCCGAAGATTCCCTTCAGTCCAAAACGAATGATCCCCACGGTCCGTCCAAGGGCTGCATCCATCCATGCAGACTTGATCACCCGGATCCAAGGAAGAGACTCAAGTACTTAAAAAAATTGGCCCTGTGCTTTTTCTCCACATGACACCTTACAGTGTGATGCAACCCACCCATGTCGTCAGCTCAGAAAGATGCTAAGCTGTTGCGTGATTTTGGTCCCTGATCGAATCTGCTCTGCTGTTTACCCTGTGGGTTCCAGAGTGTCTGTTTCTGCAGCCTCAGCTTTGAGGCCCACATGGCAGGTGTCAGAAGGACGGGCAAAGCCCAGCCCTCTTAGGAGGCCAGAGCAAGAACGAGTGAGGCTCCCTGCAGACCTGTGGGCCAGATGGTGCGTGATACCCTGCAGACCTCCCCCAGCTCGCCGGCTCCTGGATGGCTTGCTGCCGCCTGGCGCACCCTGACGGCTGCCTGCCGCAGCAGTTTCCCCATGGCAAGTATGGGAGTGGGGCGGGTGGCTATCTTTACGTTTAAGCCATTAATTTACGTTTCATGTAAAATTTACATGAAATTTTTAATAAAGCAGATTCGAAATATTAATATTTCAAATTATATTATACTTATACCTTATACTAAAACCTGACAAAGACATTTCAAGAAAAGTACTTATAAACCAATATCTTCCGTGAATATAAATGCAAAATTTTTTTTTCCACGAAATATGAGTGATGAAACCAAGCAATGACAAACCCCCCTGGAATGCAAGGTTGGTTTAGTGTCGGAAATCAGTATAATTTTCCATATGGACAAGATAAAGGAGAAAATAAAGGAGGTCATCTCAATAGATGCAGAAAAGTCATTTGAAAAAAATTCAACATTCATTAAAACCACTCTCCACAAGGAAGAGTAAAAAGCGACTTCTTCCATCTGATGAAAAGCATCTAGGACGAGTGTGCGGCTCACTCCTTGAAGGTGAAGTGTTAAATGTTTTCCCCTAAGGGGAGGGATGAGGCAATACGTCTGCTCTTTTCCTTTCAGCATTTGTCTTAAGTGCTAGCCTGTGCAGTGAAAATCAGGAAAACCAAATTCATGAAGATGGAAATGAGGTAAAATTGCCCCTATTGGTGGACAACTTGAATGTATACAAAGGAAATCCCAATGAATCACCAAGTAGGAGCTATAAAAATCATGTGAATTCAGGAAGGTCACGGGTATAAGGCCAAGGGCAGAAGTCAATGATGTTTCTATAGAGCACCATCAAACATGGCGACAACTGGGAAATCTGAAAGCAATACTATTTATAATAACATCAAAAAAACAAAATACTCCAATTTAATAAATGCAGGACCTCTTCCCTGAAAACTACAAAATCTCTCTTCATAAAAGTAGATGCCTAAGTGAATATCCTTTGTTTATGGATTGGAAAACTTGTCAGTTCTCCAAAAATGGATCCAAAATTTCAGAGCAATTCCAATTATAATCCCAGAAGGCTTTTATAGAAATTGATTATTTTTAAAATTGTGTTTGGAAATACAAAGAACCGAAGGAGTCAGAACAATCCAGAAAAAAAAGAAAAAGAAAACAATGCTAGGAGAGTTCAGCTGTTGTAGTCCTAATACCCCAAACTGGCAGCAACCTGAATAGCACCGACAGAAGAATGGGTGAAGATGGGGAAATCCACAGTGTGTCGTGCGACAGAATATCGGCGACAAAAATGTGCGCTCTCTGTGCAGCAGGAGCGGCGCTCAGGACCTCCCACGGAGTAAGCCGTCCAGCGTAGAAGGAACACGTGCTCTGCCGTTTGGGGGTACAAAACTGGCCCCTGGTGCAGAAGCGCTCACAAGGCTAGTTTCCTGGAGAGGGTGGGCGGCTTCAGGGGCTGATGAAACATCCGTGTCTTCACGAGGCTGCAGGTGAATGACGGGGTCACTCGCCAGCCACGCACGGTTGTGACGTGTGTGTTGCCGAGCTCGTAAATCTTACCTGCAGGGGACGTCTTTGGGCGAAGGGGGCATGGGTAGAGCAAAGCCTGCAGAAGTTGACGGGCGTGGGATCCCGATCACAGGTGTATGGGGCTTGGCGTGCCGTCCTGTTCACGTTATGTATGTTTGAGATTCGCCATAAGAAAACGTTCACTTTTCATTTAGCGCATGAAAAATGTTAAGATTCTAATCAGATCTCATTTTAAGTACGAGCTTAATGTGCTTGCCCCCAAATATTTTTATTCTCAAACTCACTGTCTCAGATCTGGTGAACTGAGCCGAGCTCCACTCTCTTTGGGTTTTTGGCTCTGAGCCTGTGCCTTGGTTGGGGAATGGTCCCTCTCCTTTGCCAGGAACCTCTGAACCGAGATGGTGTCTGGAAGTGATTTGGGAGATAATCTTCTTAAGGATTTTTTTAAACCTCAGTGTTTCCTGACCTCTTCCTCAGAGGTGGGAGCAGAATCTCCCCCGCGTTTGCTCAGTGCTGTGGTGAGTGCAGGGCTGCAAACAGAAGCAATGGTTTCCAGCCCCACGGGCTGTGGGGGGCTCCCGGCGGGGGCTCCCAGCGTCCTCTAGGTCCTTTTCAAGGAAGAATAGTCTATGAACCCCTAAAGATGAGGCTGAAAGAACAAAATTAGTTTGAAAGTGAATACATCTTTCCATATCCCACTCCCCAAAATAGTCTGGTGAGGAAACACGGTCTGCGGACGTGACCACCAGAGTGGTGCTCGCCAGCCGACGGTGTCGGTCCGTCAGGCTGCAAACACGTCTTTCCTGCCCGTCTGCCCCTGCCCGTTGTGCCAGGCTCTTCCCCGGAGGCAGCCCGGTCATTAGCTAGGGGTGCTGAGGGCCCATGGGGGCCCGCTCCAGGTCCCCCCCACCCCCGCCTACCAGGTTTCTGACTCCGGTAAATGGTTTCATCCCTGACCTCGTCTATGTAATTGGTGAATTTTAAATGGGCACCATATGTTCTTTTTTGCAACCTCAGGAAAGATTCTGTGAGCTTACAGTATTAATACAACCTACCATTACACTCGATCGTTTCACTTTTATTTTTAACTTCCCTTGGATTTTTTTGCTCATGTAGTACCATTTCCAGATTGAACCCTAATATTGCTGTAGTTCAGTAAATCGAAGATACCCTGATGATGTTGGTATGAATAATGATATTTTGATATCATTGATGGTAATATTTTTTATATAGGTTTTAGCATTTTCTGGATGCTGGTATAACCATCCGAATGCTGGTATATTGTTCAGGGAATGAACCAATGACAGATGTGTACCTCATATATCAAGCAACCATTCTATTTTTTGTTTGTTTTTTAAGATCTGTTTATTGTTTTCAGATCAAGTGAGGGGAGGGGCAGAGGGGGAGGGAGAGAATCACAAGCAGAAATCCCGGCTGAGCATGAAGCTACCCTGAGACCCCGACCTGAGCCTAAAAAACGACAAGTCGGCTGCTTCACCGACTGCCCCGCCCTGGTGCCCCTATCAGACAACCGTTCGTGACGATCCGTTCTCCAAGGTGAAGAACAGCTTTGAAAAACAACGGGGACATTAGCCTGAACGACTTCAGGACACACTGCACCCACCACGGCCCCCAGGCCCAGCCCACTCTAGCAGGTGAGTAAGTGGCCCTCCAACCAGACCCGGATGCAGAGCGGCTCTGACCCCTGACCTTGGGCCGAGACCCAGAGCCCCCGGGGTCAGCGGCAGGTGGCCAAATGCTGTTCTGTGAACCAGCCTCTTTATGCATCCTCTGATCTCTGGAGACAAGCTGTCAGGCCCTACAGGAGGGGGAACGGGTTCCACACACCACCGTGCTCGGTGACCTGCCGGGGACTTTGCCAGGTACAGAATGTTCAGGGGGCCTTCGGGTGGTTCCCCTGCAGGCGAGGCAGCCATTCCTGCTCAGGACAGAGCTCCTCCCCACCTGGGAAGCACCGGGAACCGGGGGAGGGGCTCTGCCCGCAGCTCAGACCTAGGGAAGCCGGGGCCCGGCCCGCCCACAGCCGGTGCCAGGAGCTAGGAATGAACTGGGGATCCCAGTCCCGGCCTGCCCGATGGCCTGGCAGACAGAGCGAGGTCCGGGTTCACCTGGGTGACGTGCCCCAGGGCCGGCTCCCTGCTCCGGTTGAGTGCTCACCCTCAGAGTTTCCACGGTGCCGTTTGTCCTCACGGACTGTAAGCTGCTTCACCTGTTTCCGAGGACAGACCACGCTTACTTCAGAAAGAAGCGGCTCAGGGGCAGCCGAGGCCCCTAGAGAGGGCTCCGGCTCCTCCTCCCCAGAGCGGCGGCTCGTTATTCCGGGGGCCGTGGTTCCTGCTGTTCCTCTTTATTCGTGCGATACAGAACGTGCTTCCGGGAGGGCGAGAGGGCCTTAAGCCTACGTCAGTTCTGTTGTTTATTTGTTAAAAGAAAGAAAAATGCAGAGTCACCCCCAAAATGCCGGGAGGGCCGCTGCTGTCCATGTGGGGAGCCCTGGGGACGGCTTGGGAGCACAGGCTCCCTCCCAGCGAAGGCGGCACAGCCGCGCCCGGTGACACAGGCTGCGTCCTGTGCTGCGAGGCAAAGAGTGACAAAGGCCTGGCGACCGTGAGGGGCAGGGGTCCCGCCAGCAGGGTCTCCTGGAAAGGCTGGCTGTTCCCCACGTGCAAGGGACTTGTGGAGGGCCAGAGCGAGTGACGTGAGGAGCCGGTGGGAGCCCCGGCTCCAGGCTGGAGCAGGAAGGAAGGGCCTTTCCTCCCAAGCCCCGAGTGGGGCCAGCAGGTGTGTGTCGGGAATGGCAGCGGGCACGGTGCAGAGGGAGTGCGGGACCACACGGAGGGCCTACGGCGGTACCGTCCGAGAGAACTAGGGTAGCTCACTGACGATCAGTTCTTGAGTTTTGAACTAACTCATTAACTAGCATTAACTAACTAACTCCCTCATTCACCTGTGTAACTGGCACCCCAGTCAAGACACAGAACCTCCTCACGGACACGGGCACACCCATGTTCGTAGCGGCAGCATTCATGACGGCCGAAAGGTGCCAACAACCTCGAATGTCCGCTGACGGCTGAGGGAACGCAGAAAGCGGGGCGTAGCCACGCGCTGCAACATCAGCCTTTCGAAAGGGACGTGAGGACAGCCGCTGCCGCGCCGGCAAGCTGAGGGCCCTGCGCTCCGGGCAGGGAGCCAGACGCAGAAGGTCCCGACGGCACAACTCCAGGGGCCCCTTGTCAGGAGAGGCCAGGTTCACAGAGACGAACTCGGGGGAGACGGAGGAGGAGTTAGTGTGTAATGGGCGTGCAATTTCCACGGGGATGATGAAAGGGCGCTCTAGAGGGGAACTGCGGGGATGCTTGTGGGACACCAAGAATGCACTTACTGCCACCGAACTGTACCACAAAATGGCAACTTTTATGTATATTTTGCAACAGTTTAAACATTTTTAAAAGATATGGAACTTTTCCATCGCTTACAAAACATCCCACCTGCCCCCTTCCTAAGGATCTCCACCCCCGTGGGAGTTCCTGCCCCGCCTCTGCCGTGGACTAGTTCTGCCAAGACCTTCCTGTGGGTCGAGCACACACTATGCTCTGTTTTTTTTTAAGATTTTATTTATTTGAGAGAGAGAGAGAGCGCGGGTGGGGGTTTGGGAGAAGGAGAAGCAGACTCCCCACTGGGCAGGAGCCTGATGCGGGACTCGATCCCAGGACCCCGGGATCATGACCTCAGCCCAAGGCAGACGCTTCACGGCTGAGCTCCCCGGGCGCTGTTTGTATCTGTCTGCTCCACTCAACGTAACCGTTGCCGCTTGGCCATATTGTTGCCAGCATCCAAAGCTCATTTTCTACTGCGGATCAATATTCCCATGTACGAATGTACCACTGCTTGTTTACTCGTTATTTTTCCGATGGACACTGAGTTTCCAGCTCTTATAAATAAAGCTGCTGTGAACATTCTTGTCCAGGTCTCCGCGGACGCATGCTTGCCTTTCTCCCAGGCGCATCCACAGGGTAGACTTGCTGGGTACTTGTGTATCTGCCTTCGTAGTCACTTTCAGTTCTCCGAAGTGGTTGTACCATTTTACAAAACCCTCAGAAACCTATACGGCATTTGGGGTTGTCATCAGTTTTCATTATACACCTATTGGTCATGAAGTGAAATCTGTTGGCGTCTTCATTCCACAGTTCCTGGATGACTCGTCCCATTGAGCAATCCACGCTTTTCCTGGTGGATTCTGTGTCCTCTCGGTGACGTGACTATTTGCTTCCTTCTCGTTTTTCCATTTGTCGTCCCAATAGTGAGCTGTAGGAGTTCTTCACGTATTCTGAAAGTAATTCTAATACAAAATGTTTTCTCCCATTTGCTGGCCTTTACATTATCTTCCTGGTGGTTATTGTTTGTTTGTTTGTTTGTTTTGGGGGGTTTTAGGCCATAAAGGACTTATTAAGGGGCATTAAGTAACTTCAGAGTCCTTGAAGGAGGTGGAAAGCTGAGTGCATGGGAAGTGCTTTCAGACACACAGTGAACTGGCCTGGAGGAAGAAGGCCGCCTCCCTGCCTGCGTCCAGGGCCACGCCGCTCGCTGCTCGTGCTGCGTTCCAGAAGGTGCCGCTGAGGTCTTCTGTGGTTTTAAACTTGCACGCTTTTTAAGGTTTTATTTTTATTTATTTGACACAGAGAGAGAGAGCACAAACACAAGCCAGCGGGGAAGGGCAGGGGGAGAGGGAGAAGCAGACTCCCCACTGAGCAGGGATCCTGGAATCATGACCTGAGCTGAAGACAGACACTTCACCAACTGAGCCCACCCCCAGGTGCCCTAAGCTTCCTACATAATCTCAAACTTAAAAGAGATTGGGATCTCAGGGTTGTGGGATTGAGCCCCAAGTGTGGAGCCTGCTTGGGATTCTCTCTCTCTCCCTCCCCCTGGTCATGCTTTCTCTTTGTCTCTTAAATAAATAAATAAATAGAGAACATCTTTAGAATGTGAGAGTTGTGAAGATAAGACAAAGTGTCCCCTTATGCCCTTGACCCCGCCTCCCGTAACACTAACACCTTACATTGTAGCACTACAGTGATCTAAACTAAGACGTTAACCGTGGTAAATTCTATTAACTAGTGACTTTTTTCAGATTTCTCCACTAACGTTCTTGTTCTATTCCAAGATCCAACCTAAGACACCCTGTGGCATTTGGTTTTCACATCTCCTTAGTCCCCTCCAACCCACAACAGCTTCTCACACTCCCTTTAGTTTCAGGACCTCGACTCATTAACTTTTTCAGTTTGTCTTTGAATCTCACAACCTTAAAAAACTTGCCAATTAGTTTTAGTAGTTTTCCATTAGATTAGGACTTTCTCCACATAACATCCGACTTGTTGTGGGGAGAAGAGTTTTACTTCTTCCTCTCCTAGTTTTATGGCTTTCATTTCTTTTTCTTGCCTTATTCCATTGTTTATGACCTCTAGTTGGTGTAGAAAAAAGTGGAAAGCACAGACATTCTTGCCAGATTTCCCCTCTTAGGGGAAAGTTAGCCCAGTTCTTGCCACTGAGCCTAAGAGCAGGCGTGGGCTTCTCAAGGTGCCTGTTACCTCAGGGAGGACTCTCCCTCCCATTCCTTGCTGACTGAGCACTTTCACAGTGAGTGAGTTGAAGGAGTTGAACTTTATCGAGTGCTTTTTCTGCCCCTAGTAAGATTATTATATGGTGGTTTTTCTTATTCTTCTAAGTAGTGAATTACAGTTAATCTTTAAATACTGAAGTAACTTTGTATTCCTAGAATAAACTCACTTGGTCACGACATATTATGCTTCTTATATATTGCTGCATTTACCATGCTGTTGTTTTGTGATGGGTTTTCGTATCTCTGTTCCAGAAAGATACTGGCCTATAATTTTCTTCTCCTCTTTAATTAGCATCAAAGTTAGATATCTGGCTTATGCTGGACGCCTAAGATGTGTTCGGAAGAGCTGCCTCTTTCTTCTCTGAAACAGTGAGGTAAGAGTCATCTTATTTCTCCCTCAAGTGTTTGGTAGAATTTATCAGTGAAGCTCTTTGAGCCTGGAGTTTTCTTTGTGAAAAAGGCTTTATTTACAGGAGCAAGTCTAAAAAGTAATGGAGAGCTATTTACATTTTCTATTTATTTGTGTCTGTTACAGGATTATAAGTCATGGAATTTATCCATTTTGTCAAAGTTATTAAATTTTGGATATGGCGAGGTTCACAAAAGCCCTTAACCCCTCAATGTATAACGTCTTTTTTTTCCTCGATTCTGATGTTAGTATTTCATGTTTACTTTTTGTGTGTTTTTGTCTCAATGGGAGGCATCACTGTTTTCTATTAGTGCATAGAAAACTGCCCTAAAATTTAGGAATTTAAAACAATAGGGATCATTTCACTTTCCCATAGGTTGGCTGGTTACTTCCGCTTCTGGTTCCACTGGGGCCCCCACGTGACTGTCCTTAGCTGGAGGGCCAACAGGACCGGACGTGGGCGTTAGCCTCACTCGCATGTTCGGCACATGAAGTCAGCTCTCCACTGAGACACCTCTGTTTTCAGTCACATGGCCTCCCCTTCCTCTAGGTTAGACAAGCTTCCTGATGTCAGGACAGTATTCCAAGGGGGCAAAGACACGAATCCCAAGGCAACCTGAGTCCTAGGCTCTGAATTCATGTAGTATCACTTCTGCCACATTCCATCGCCCAAGGCAAATCACCAGGCCAGCCTGGATTGCATACAGTTGAGAAATGAGTGACAGACATGGCAAAATTTCATTGCAGATGAACATGCTTTCCGTGAAGAAGGAATTTATGGCCGTGCTTCAGTCTGTCACATTCCACACTCTAACCACAAACGATGTTCTTTGTCACGTGCCATATTCTTTCTCCCATCTAGAGATGCCCAAAACACTCATCCCAGTTAGGATATCAGACTCAGAGGCCAGGTCCCCATGATCTACATCAGGTCCATCTGGACACACACACGCACACCCCTCCTCTGGTGTGACCCTTAATCCAGAGATCTCTGTGCTCACCAGGTTATCCCACACACAGGACCAGGATGAACACAGGGCCACTTGCTCCCATCAAAAAGAGGAGGTACATAAGGCACATGGATGTCCCTGATCCTTACCAGTTCCAAGATCCAGATCCAAAAAGCAGGATGTCAGAGCCCCCAACTCCAGAGGCAGGAGCTACTCCTTGATTAAGGCCCATTTCTGCTCCCAGGAAGGATATCCTAGTTCACTGTCTGTCCACTGTTCTCTTGTTTTGCTCTCTGGAGGTCCTTTCTTCTCCATCAGAAAGGATCCATGTTTGAAGATCAGTAGCTTTTTGTGTCTGATTCTTGCTCATAGAAAGCTGGAGGTCCAGAAACATCTCATTTTTGAATGGTATTGACCCTCTTTGGTCCAAGCTGGTAGTGCTCTCTCCAATATAATGCTTTTTAAAATGTCAGAGTCTCCTATGAATCTTGTTAGAATTTCCTCTGTGTCACAAACATAACTCTTTTCAAGACAAAGCTGTCTCTACTTTGGTTATATCGGGCTTCTAGAAGCCAGTGCCCCTCAGAGTCTTGACAGCCCTTTTTCTCTTGTTTGAGAAGGGCTGTGAGGCACTGCCCGCGGTCTTTCTGGGGTCTTACGCTCATACCCTTACTTCAGTCTTTACTCTGAGTCCGCCTGTTCCTTTAGGAATATTTCGCCGACTTCGGAAGTGGAGAATGTGCGACATGTTTGCGGCGGGACTAGGTAGGTAACCCTGACTCGCGTATGTTCTTTCCGTTCTGCTTGCAGACACCAGTTGGGTTTGGGCCAGAGGCGTTGTGGGGACGAGTGAGTGGGTGGGTTAGCTGCTCTGTCGCTTGCACACTGCGGGAAGCTCGCTGGCACTCCCAGAAGTCTACCTAGAAATATTTTTGCCCATGTTTACAAATTTAGGCACATTTCCTGTTTTCCAAGTTAACGGCCAATGAGGGTTTTTGCCCCGTGTTCTGCCGCCGCCTGGTTCCGGCCACTCCAGCCCTCGCAGCCAGTCTCCTGCTCCTCCAGCCCCCCTAGTCTCCCGCACCTTTGAGCCCCACCTGCTGCCTGTAGCCTCCGAGGCTCTGGGAGTTTACTCGGCCGCACCCACGTCCGGATGCCCGTGTCCCCGTCGGTTAGGACTGCAGAGCGAGCCACCTCCTGCAGCGAGGACCGGAGGACGGATTTCTCGTGTGTCTGTGGCTTGGCTGGGCTGGTCCTCACTCACGTGGTACGTTCGGCTTAAGGGCAGGGTGGTGCAGGATGGCTTGTTTCTCAGGCCCAGTGTTTGTCGCTCACTGTCGACCAGGACACCTCTGTTGTCTCCCACGGGAGCAGCACCCACCACTCCGGAGGCTTCCTCACGCCGCAGCCTCACGCCGCAGCCTCGGTCCCGCGCATCAGAAGGGCAGGGACAAAGGCCGCCCATGCTTAAGACTTCCAAGTTCTCACACCTCACATCCACCACGTTCTGTTATCGAAGTGAGTCCCGGAGGCTGGTTCCGCGACAAGAGGGTGTGGAGTCTGCAGCGTGACGCGGCCAGCACGGCGTCCCCTGCAGAGGAGCACAGGAAGGCCACTCAGGACGGGGAACGGCCCATCCCACAAAGTGTATCTCACGGATCTTTTCGGGGCCGGATGGGTTTCTGGCTCGCTGTCCTTGCTCCCCACTGCCTCACCCCTGCTGGGACCGCGTCACAAAATGTTCACAACAAGGGGACCTTCTTTTTTTTTTTTTTTAAAGATTTTACTTATTTATTTGACAGACAGAGATCACAAGCAGGCAGAGAGACAGGCAGAGAGAGAGAGAGGAGGAAGCAGGCTCCCCGCTGAGCAGAGAGCCCGACGTGGGGCTCGATCCCAGGACCCTGGGATCATGACCTGAGCCGAAGGCAGAGGCTTTAACCCACTGAGCCACCCAGGCGCCCCTGGGGGGCCCTTCTGTAGGCTGCCTTCTCCCTGTGTGAGTTGGCGTGGTAAGAATCAGCACCTTCTAGATGGGCAGTTCAGCAGAGGAAACACCAAAGCCCCCTTTCCTGGGTGTTCCATGCCAGGGCACCAACGTGGGCAGGGGCGTCGGGGGAACGAGGCCTTGCTAATTCCGCAGACTGGCAGCTTGCTCGTTCCTGCCTCACTCTCCACTGGCCCCTGTTCCAAGCACATGCCCCTCTCCCCACTGCATCCTCTCTTCCTTTTCTCCTTCTTAAGGGAACTCCTGAAAACCCACCAGCTTTCCCCAGGTGGAGCCAGCAGAGCGTGGGGAGGAGGCCAACCAGAGTCACTCTGGCCCCGGAGCCTGGTCCTGCAGCGGCGCTGGGAGAGGCCTGGACCGGTGCGTGGAATCCGCCCACAGGCAGTCAGCCACCCCGCACCCCTGCTGCCAGCGTGCATTCCCAGCGGCTCGAGCCTTCCTCGGCAGATAGAGCCCAGCCAGGGGGACCCTCATCAGTGCAGGACCCTCAGCTGAGTGTCCAGTGGGCCGGGTCAGCGCAGACAGCACCAGGACCACGACACCTGGACTCTGTGGCCTTCTGTCTCCTGGCCCCGTGGCGCATGCCAGTCCCCTCCTCTTGTTTCTCTTTCCAAACCCCCCGTTCTTACCAGAGGTAAGAAAAAGGCAGCTGTCTTCACAGTGCTCTGCTCACCCGAGCTTCCCTGGGCTCCCCCGGGTTCTGTGTTCCCTGGGCTCTGGGGGTAGCCGAGGGGTGACCCCGAGAACAGAGCAAGGTCACTTGTATGCCGGCCTTGGTTAAGCTCAGTCCCAGCCAAATGGCAAGTGCGCTCCTCAGCCTCCTTGCTCATCAGAGATGCTTTTTGTTTTAAGATTTTATTTATTTGAGAGACAGAGCGAGTGTACACACAGAGGGCGAGGGGGAAGCAGGCGCCCCACTAACACAGAGCCTTACGTGTGGGGCTCCGATCCCCGGACCCCAGGATCGTGACCTGAGCCGAAGGTAGATGCTTAACCGGCTAAGCCCCTACATCCCCACTCATCCGTGACTCTGGGCCGTGGCTCAAGTGGGGATCCGTCCACTGAGCACTGCCCAGACGGTTGTCCGTGGGCCGCACGGACGCCTGCACACCTCAGAGGAAAGCTGCCTGTGTGAGGAGTCTGTGAGCCAAGGGGCCAGTAGCCCAGAAAAGCCCCTCCAGAGGCATGTGCAACCTCTGCCCTCCCCACCCCTGCTTAGGGGGCACCTTCAGATGGGTGGCCACAGGCCTAGCCCCTTCAGCGCGAGACAGTGTGGTCACTGCGAGGGCCGAAGCGGGGTCTGGTCCCTGTGTCCTTGGGAAATGGCATCAAGTTTTTCCAGCCCAACAGCCCAGGCTGAAGGCCGCTGGGAAAACCTGGATGTTTCTGCAAAAATGTCAGTGTCGGAGAAGATGGTGGGAACGTTCCGATGAGAGGAAACTGAAGAACACGGAGACCGCGGGCGACGGCTGCTGCTCGACCAGACCCTGCCGAGAAGGAAACGCGCCCCCGGGACGCGCTGGGGGTCTGCTGGCAAAGCCGGAGTAGGCGCGCTCGGCAGGAGCCCCGCGGCAGAGACCCACCCGCGGAGGCCTCACTGCCGGGTGCCCTGGAGAAACACACTGAAGTGCTTGGGGACAAAAGGCTGAGACATCCGCGACTTCCTCCGCAGCAGCTCCGAGAGACAGACGTCAGGGGGCAGGGAGGTCGGCTGTGGCGCCGTTCGCGGGCCGCTCTCTGCACTCTCTGCCCCCTGCCCTGTAAGCGGAAATCGTTTCCAAGTAGAGGTTCTTAGAAAACGGTTTCGTTTCCAGAGGGCCTAGGTGTGGAGGCGCGCTCCCCGCAGGCTCCCGGGCAGCCCGGCGATGCCGTGCAGGGCTCGCGCCACGGCCGGGCGAGGGGAGGGCAGCCGGCCCGGGGCCTGCTCGGGGCAGCTCAGCAGCGGGCGGCCCCAGGGCTTCCCTGAGACACGGCGCCTCTGCGGTCCGCGTCCGCACGAACCTCTCAGGCTCGGTTTCGCTGGCCAGGCCATGGCAAGCGACTGAACAGAGTGGGGCCAAGTGTCTCCTTTAAGCGTGTGGGACCGGGGGAGGCTGAGGCCTGGTGTCGCTCCCCCTTTGCTGAGAGGCTCTCACGTGCCCTTAGCGTTTGGATTGATTCTCCTCATCGGGCCTGTCTTCAATTTGGTTTCAGGCACTTTCCAATAAGTGCATGGAGTGCTCTGGGGCTCGGGAGAGGCACCGCAGAAATCAATACGTGTTCATCACCATCGCAGCGGCTGCGCGAGCCGGCTGGCCCCGGAGCCAGGCCCGCGGGGGCATGAGTGCTCCCAGGCCGCACGGCTGGTCTGTGTCTCCCCGCAGGTGTCTCCAGGATGATCGATGCAACCTCATCCGTGTATCCCTGTGAGCCGCGGTCCTCTCGGAGACATGGGCATGTATGGTGCAGGGCTGGCTGTGCCCTTGTGACCATCCCCTGCTGATGGGGTGTCCACACGCGAGACCCACGAGCGGTCCTGCCCTCCCCGGGTCTGCAGTCTGCTGGGCCGGCATCGCTGCTACCTGGGATTTCAGACCCGCTGGGCTCTCAGGATGTTTATGCTGGCCTTGGTCTGTGTGGGTGTCGTCCGGCTCATTCTGAGGAAGGACAGGGTCACCCCAATCCCAAGGGCTCGAAGATCCTCCCATGCATCATTCACAGAAACTCACAGTCCCGAGAGGGGGCCAGACAGATGGTCGGCTCCCCGTGCTGGGGTCAGAGCCGCGGCGGAGCTGCCCGCACCAGCGCAGAGTTGGCGTCCGGGCTGGCGGCTGAAGGACACGTGCCCGTGGGGATGAGCAGCCCAAGAACAGGCTGCGTGCTGAGCCTTTCCCCCCGGTTCTGAGCCTTTCCCCCTGTCCTGAGCCTTTTCCCAGGGCGGCGGCACCGCCGGGAAAGGACATGACTTTCCTCCCTCCTGCTCCTCGCACAGCACAACGTTCACGGCAGACGAGTGGGCTCGGCTGTTTTTGCCCTCACTGGCTTTCGTGTAGACCAGCAGTGGGCGAATGTGGGACTCCCCCACATGACCCAGACGGTTGGACGGTGGACCGTTGCGAGCCGGTGGCATGTGCCGAGCTCCTGTCCTCCCCTCCAGGCTTCAGAGCGGCCTGAGCGGGTGGCTGCTCTGGTGCCCAGCACTGGGGAAGCACACCGAGGCCACATCTACCCCCTGTCATCCCCTGCACCCCATCTGCTCTGCAGCTGGCTTCTGTCCCTGCACACCGGCCTCTCTCGTCCCATCAGGTTGTTAAAAACCAGGTGAAGAAAACCAGCAAATCTGACTGCCCCCAATTCTCAGGTGGGAGAACCCGGTCCTGGAGAGCTGTGGGATGTGCCCCAGCTTGCCTGGCTGGCTCCAGACCCCCATACAACCTCCTCCAGTTCTCCCTGGGGGCCACCCCTGGACCGAGTGGTCTGGCTGGAAGCCGGGGAGGCACACTCCGCTGCCAGCGTGCTTCGAGGCTCACGGGCAGGGCTCCCCAACCTGATGCGTGTGGACCAGCCGCTGCGGCTTCTCCTGCATCTCCTGTCCGTCCAGCCCGCGGCAGCCTCCTGGCTCTGCTCCCCGGCTGCCCCCTCCCTTCCATGCTGGCCCCTCAAGCCCGTCCCCACAGTGAGCAGACTGGTGAAGCCCACAGAGTGCACGTTCCTGTCTGAAGCCCACTGCTGGTCCCCCCCGTGCCCGCCCACGGCCGACAGCCCAGGCCATGTGTCCCGTCGCACTGGCCGTCCCCATCCCCCCAGCTCCCAGCACCCCACAGCCCCACATGGTCGCCAGCAGTGAGGCCCCTTTGCGAAACAGAGCCCTGCTGCCAACACCATGTCTGTGCCTTCCCCGCTTTGGGACCTCATCCTGCCGTCTGGACAGTTCTGAGATCGTGGACACTCGCCACCTCGGAGACCTGACCATTCTCAGCCAGAGGTCAGAAAGCGAAGAGTGAGCTAGCTGCCTGCTGGGCAGAGACGAGTCCTAACGTCCCCATCACCACCAACCCAGGCGGAGCTGAGAGAAGAGGAGAGAAGCAGGTGAGAGAGTGGCCTGGGGGTAGGGGTGGAGGAGGGGTGGACACTGCTCTGAGCCAGGGCCCAGGCTCCAGCCCCTTCCCCTCACCCCTGCAGAAGCGGGGAAGTGCCCCCCAGCCCCCCCACTCCCATCGTTGGTTCTTCGCTCAAACCCCGCCAGCCCTTCACTTGCAGGTGGTGGGAAAGGGGTGGGGCTTCTTGGCCCCACCAGGGACACCCCGAGTCAGACCAGGTCCAGGCGGGTCCCCTGGCAGGGCAGTTCTGGGGTGGCGGAGGCCAGTGACTCCCATCACTGGAGACAAAGGACGCTCACCCTGGCCAGAGTCAGGCTTTTGGAGAAACAAGCCCCACCCTGTACACAGCAGCCCAGGTCCCGAGTGCGGCGCTCCTGACCTGTGACCTCTGCCGTCGTGGGAGCGAGCACAGCCCGTGTCTGCGGCTTCAGGGGGGCCCGGCTATGGGATGCTATTGACAAGACCTTTATAAATATTTAATCTTCACATTAAAAATATGGGACAGAAGAACCATTAGTCTCTGACAATAAAAAGCCTTTCCCAGCTGAACGTCGGAGCAGAAGAATCTAAGAGCAGATTTTGATCAGGCTGAAGGACAGGGCTTCAGGTTGGAAACACGGAAATGCGCGTTACCGGGCGGTCACAGTGCAGACCCGCAGGGGTGGAGGATTGCAGACGGGCCTGTCGTTTCCTCAGAGTCTGTGCAAAGTATAGACTGCTCATACAAAACAGAATGGATGGTTTATTTACGTCTGGTGCCATTAAGAATGGAGGAGAAAAGTTCAGCCCAGGATAAAAAGCTTAAATCTTGATTTTTCCCTTCCCCCTCTCAAAAAGAATGGATTCCTTGCATTGTAAATTATCCAACCCTTGTCCTTGGCTTGGCAGCTACTTCGGGCTGGTATGGACATTGCATAATCTTAAATATTGATTCTTGTTAGACTAAAAAAAAAAAGTCCAAGTACACAGGGCCGCACTGGCCTGCCTGTCCAGGAAATCACCTTCGCCATAGCTCACTTCTGATGGCCTCTAGCCTTCCTGACAGCAAGATCCATTCTGATTAGAAAAGTTTCAGGAGAAAAAGCAATGGTCAGGATCACTTTCTCCATTAGAGCAAACACTGGGTGGACGCCTGCCCCCTTGAGCTTTCTGGACAGAGCAAACTGGGTTGATCCCATTTCCACTAGTCGCATCAGCGGCCAAACTGGGCTGCCCCCGACCCTGGGCTCAGAGCAGGCCTACCCATTCACGGTCTCTACACGGGGTGATGGGGTGCCCCCCCGAGAGTGAAGGGCTCCCATGAGCCATCGTCCCCCCAAAACCACTTATTGTGGTGAAGTGTGTCTACACATGGAAGAAACGTCCTTTTAGGAAGAAAATCATTTTCACAAAGGAAAGTGACATGGTGTTTGCCACCATTCCCCTGAGCCCCCTAGGCACTGAGATCATTAAGGCGTGGGTTTGAGCAGAACGAAGATGACGGTCTTGGCGGACCAACGTCAGGGTTAGCAATGCACCACTTTCCTCCCTCCAGACGCTCAGACCCCGTTGCCCTGGTGGGGGAAGCAGCAAGCGCCAGGCTGAGCTCGAGTCTCCTTCCCAGGCTCAGCGACACCGCTTCCGCGACTACACACGGGAGAACCCGACTGTGGAGCGTTTCTTCGGGTGGGGCCTCGTGCTTCCGCGGCCTGAAACGCAGTGACTGTCCCACGTCCTCTGCGGCCAGAGCTCCTTCATCTGTGACCTAAGCCCTCGCTTAGTTACCGGCGGGGACAGTGAAGGCGGGAGGTCCGCTGGCTGATGGCTGCAGTGGGGCGCTCACAAGGCCGTCCTCCGACATCGGCTCCTCCAGCGGTCGCTGGACTGACTGCGCGTACCCGCAAACACCCGCAATTACCCGCGAACACCGCGAACACCCGCGAACACCGCGTCGTTCCCGCGACGGAGCTCCGTTGGAGAGCGGCCGGTGCCCCGCGAGCCCTGGGCTGTGTTGCGTCTCCCGCCCTTCCCGGAGGAGGCGCCCGGGCACCGAGGTGGTTTGCAGGCGTAACGTGGGAGCAAGTGTGCTCAGGGCCCACCAACCAACGGACCGGTTTCCCGGACTAAGATGGGCTCCGCTCCAAGACAGCATCAAAGCGGGTCTGGGCATGCCCTGGCTGGCGACGGTGACCGCCTCCTGACCGCTGGCGCTGGGGCCCGGCTCTTGCCAGACTGGCGCCCACGCCTACGATACCCTCGTTCCAGCCCAGACATCCTGTGAGGCTGGTGGGGCGCCGGGGTCCTGCCGCGCTGGGGTCCCCGTGAGCCTCAGGTCACTGCTGCAAACCGTCGGGCCCATCCCCCCCGGCCAGATGCGCGGGGGCCTCCCGGAGGGCCGGCTCGGGCCACCGAGCACTGTGCGCCGAGCGCCGCGGTCCCAGAGCCAGCCGGTCCTTAGCGCCGGCGTGGAAGACCTCTCCGGGTGGCCAGGTTGCTGCTGGCGGGTCCCCGAATGTCAGACCATCCCCGTGTATTTCTTTTCAAAGTCTGCCTGTCAGCGCGGCCGGCCCCCGCCGGTGCAATGCCAGCCCCGCCCCGGGGCTCCTTCTGCCGCCTGGGTCCCCTCCCTCCTTAACCGTCCAGTGCTCTGGCTTCGCCTTCTCGGGCTCTCCCTTAGCTTCTATAAAGAAGGGACATGGTGGCTTTCCAGGGTCCCAGAACCATTTGTGGTTTTCAAGGTGTATTTTCTCTTTCCGCTCCCTGTCTCTGCCCCGCGTCCCTGAGCTTCTCCCAGGACCCTCCCTGAGGCCACCGGCTCCTGACGGTCTACGCACCCCTGCTCTGCAGCCCCCTCCTCACAAAGGTTTGGTCAGTGCGCGTCTGTGTGCACTAACGCGTGCAGTTCCAGAACCCTCCGTCAGTGGGGGCTCTCTGCAGAGGCCGTGCTGCCCGTGGAATTCGCAGGGGAACTGGGCAGGCTCTGGAGCAAGCTTCCCTGCCTCTCAGACCCCCTCTCTGCTTGAACCCAACCAAGGAAGGTTCCAAATCCTGGTTCTCAAAGCCTCTCCCCTCTCCTGTGGGGCACGCCCCCGACTGCTCTTAACTGCGCTGTAATAAATGGAGACACTTCTCTTGTTCCTGAATGGGAAAACTCGGTATTTTAAAACCAATACTCCCCAAATTACCAATGCTGTTCAGTATCAAACTCATTCTAGAAGTATTTGGAGGAGTAAATCCACAAAAACAGCTCAGAAAATTTTTAAAGATTCTTAGAGAAGGTTTGTCCTTCTAGGAATAAAAATATGTTGAAAAAAAAAAAAGTAACACTGTGGACATTAAAATAAATGGTGTCTGGGAAGGAATACCCAAAAAGGTCAGTGGAAGGAAAATAAGGAATTATCACCAATAATGTGATATTTCACATCCGTGAAAAAGATGGGCTGATAATTCAGTATATGGCTTGTGTATAATTTGTTCCCATATAAAAAATAAGTAAAAGTAAATTTCTCCTCATATCAAACATAAAATTAAGCCTATGAAAACTATCAAATTATCAGGATGAGATGTAAGAGAATTTTGTTTTTAAATCTTAGGGTGGAGATCAGCCTAAGCAAAGATGTGGAACCTGTGAAGGGAAAGTCTGACTTACATTTTGCCAGAGGCAGGGGCAGGGCATGGGGAGAGAAGCCCAGAGCAACGCTATGGACTTGGAAAAGATATTTGCCACATACAAACAAAAAAGAGGTAACAGCCATAAAATACAAAGAGCTGCTGCAAATTAAGAAGAAATAGCGCAATAGAAAAATAGACGGTAACAGGCACTTCACAAAACACAAATGGTCCATAAATATGTGAAAATATACTAACCCTTACTAGGAATTAGACGAATGCAAATTAAAACAGTAAGATTGCATTGTCACCAATCAGGTCAGCAAAAAATAATAGAAGTAGAGGATCCTGGGATCGAGTCCCGCATCGGGCTCTCTGCTCAGCAGGGAGCATTCTTCTTTCTCTCTCTGCCTGCCTCTCCGCCTACTTGTGATCTCTGTCTGTCAAATAAGTAAATAAAATCTTAAAAAAAATAAAAAAAAAATAATAGAAGTAATAGTTTTTTATTTTATTTCCAGTATAGTTAACATACGGCATTCTGTTCGTTTCAGGTGTACAATGTCGTGACTCACGAGCTCTCTACATGACTCAGTGCTCGTCATGGTAAGTGTGGTCTTAATTCCCTTCGCCTGTTTTCCCCACCCCCAGCCATCAGTTTGGTCTCGGGTTAAGTCTGTTTCTTGGTTTCTCTCTTTCCTTTGCCCATTTGTTTTCTTAATTTCACACACAAGTGAAGTCATACGGGGTTTGTCTTGCTCTGACTGACTTCACTTAGCATTTACACTCTCTAGCCTCGTCCGTGTTGTTGCAGATGGCAACATTTTATTCTTTTTATGGCTGAATAATATTCCTGTGTGTGCGTGCGCGAATGAATGTGTGTAATACATACACACCTCATTTTCTAGATCCGCTCATCGATGGACACTTTGGCTGTTGTAGATAATGCCGCTGTACACATAGGGTGGCATCCCTTTGAATTCGTGTTTTTGCATTTGGGGGGTAAATAGTAGTGTGACTGCTGGATGATATGGTGATTCTAGTTTTAACTTTTTGAGGAACCTCCGTTGTCCAGAGTGACTAGAGCAGTTGGCACGCCCACCAACAGGGCAGGAGGGTTCCTTTCTCTCCACATCCTTGCCAACACTTGTTATTTCTCGTGCTTTTGATTTTAGCCATTTTGACGGGGATGCGGTGACGTCTCGTTGTAGTTTGGTGTGCATTTCCCTGATGGGGAGTGGTGTTGAGCATCTTCTCATGTGTCTGTTGGCCAGCTGGATGTCTTCTTTGGAGAAATGTCTGTTCGTGTCTTCTGCTCATTTTTAATCAGATTATTTGGTTTGGGGTGTTGCGTGGTGGACGTTCTTTATAGATCTTGGCTAGTAACCCTTTCTCACATATGTCTTCTTCCATTCTGCAGGCTGCCTTCACTTTGCTGACTGTTTCCGCTGCTGGGCAGAAGCTTTTCACTTTAATGAAGTCCCTGTCGCTTGTATTTGCTTTTGTTTTCCTTCCCTCAGGAGACCTGTCTGTAGCTGGTGTCAGAGAAGTTACTGCCTAGGCTCTCTTCTAGGACTTTCATGGCTTTAGGTCTCACATTTAGATCTTTAATCCATTTTGAGTTTCTTTTCGTGTATATGTAGGAAAGTGGTCCTCTTTCATTCTTTTCTATGTGGCTTGTCCAATTTTCCCAACACCATTTGTCAAAGAGACTGTCTTTTTTCCACTGGGCGTTCTTCCTGCTCTGTTGAAGAGTAATTGATCATAAAAGTATGAGCTTATCTCTGGGGTTTTCTGTTGTGTTCCACTGATCTGTGTGTCCGTTTCTGTGCCAGTACCGTACTGTCTGGATGATTATAGCTTTGCGGTGTAACTCGAAGTCTGGGATTATGATATCACCAGTTTTGTTTTTCTTTTTCAAGAATTGCTGTGGCTATTCAGGGGCTTTTGTGGTTCCTTACAAATTGTAGGATTGTTCTAGTTCTGTGAAAAATGCTGGCAGTATTTTGGTACGGATTGCATTGAATCTACAGATGGCTTTGGGTGGTTAGACATTTTCACAGTATTTGTTCTTAAATGTTTTTAAGTTTTTTTTTTAATAAAAAATTGCGCTGAAATATGCATAGCATTTGTCATTTGCACTGTTTCTCAGAGCGCAGCCCAGCGGCATGGGGCGTGGGGCGCATCGCTCTGCCGGGCTCCTGCCGTGCCATCGTCTCTAGGACCTCGGGGTCTTGCGCAGCCAGAACTCTGGAGCACGGAGCACTGCCTTCCTGTCCCCTCCTCCTCCTCCTCCTGGCCCTGGCACCCACCACCCTACTCTCTGTGTCCACGAATTTGACTGCTGTGGAGACCTCAGGTACGCGGAATTGTGCAGTGTTTATCCACTCATGACAACCGTGTTTAAATGAAGGAGTGAATGATGTATTATGAGCAAAGATAGGCAGCAAGAGATTTTTAAATTTTTTCCAGTTATGTTGAGATATAATTGACATATAACGTTGTAGCATTTTGAGGAGCACATGACGATTGGATATACGTGTGCATTATGAAAAGACCACCACGATAAGTTCAGTTGATGTCCGTCACCTCCCAGTTACAAAAAATGATTTTTCCTTATAATAAGATCTTTTAAGATCTTCTTTCTTGGTGACGGTCAAGCGTCTAAACGGTAGTATTTCAGCTGTAGTCATCGTGCAGGTCACATCCCCAGAGCTTGTTTACCTTATAACTTACAAAGTGACACATTGTAACCACCTTCAGCCCGTATCCTCCGGCCCCATCCCCCACCTCTGACAACCTCCAATCTGAGCCGTTTCTAGGAGTTCAGGATTTTGTAGGTTCCACATGGATGTGAGATTGTACCGTAGTCGTCTTTTTCTTTTCCCTCAAGCTTCATCCACGCTTCATCCACGCTGTCACGAAGCCCTCGTTTCTAAGGCTGAATAGCATCCCGTTGTGTGCATGCCCGGGTGTTAGTTATATAATCCCTTTTCCTTTATTCGCCATCGTTGGACGCTTAGGTTGTTTCCGTGACGTGGCTGTTGCACACAGTGCGGGCGAGGGTGGTGGTGTCGGTGTCCCTTTGGGACAGTGAGGTCGTGTCCTTTGGAGGTTGTACCCAGAAGTGAAATAGGTCGATCGATCCTGTGGTCGTTCTCTTTTTATTTCTTTGAAGAATCTCCATACAGTTTTCCGTAGTAGCTGCACCAGCTTGCATTCCCAGCAACTATACAACAAGGGTTCCCTCTCTTCTGACCTGGCCAGCAGGTGTTCTCTTTTGTCCTCCGTGGCAGCCGTCCTAAAAATGGCATGAGGTGGCATCTCGTGATGGTTTTGGTGTGCGCTTCCCTGATAATTGGTGATGATGAGCACCTTCTCATGTACCTGTTGGCCGTTTGAAGTTCTTTGCAAAAATGTTTCAGGTTTTGCTCCTTTATGATTGGATTTTCTTCTGTGCTGTTGAGTTTTATGTATCGCTTCTGTATGTTGAAATTAAGCCTTATCAGATGGGCGGTTTGCAAACTTTTTCTCCCCTTCTGTGGGTTGCCTTGTCACTTTGTGGATGGTTTCTTTTGCTCTGCAGAAGCTTTTTAGCTTGATGTGAACTCCCTTGTGTTTTTGTTATTGTTGTTTTGGGGGGTTTTGTTTGTTTGTTTGTTTGTTTTGAGAGAGAGTGGATCAGTGGTGCGGGGCGGTCGGGAGAGGCAGAGGGAGAAGCAGGCTCCCCGCTGAGCAGGGAGACCCATGCGGACTCATTCCCAAGGATGGCAGGATCATGACGTGACTTGAAGGCAGACGCTTAATTAACTGAGCCCCCCCACCAGGTGCCCCCATTTTTTATTTTATTCCTTGTGTTTTAGGTGTCCTATTGAAAACACTAACAAGCCCATGCCAAAGAGCTCTTTCCCCTCTGTTTTCTTCTGAGAGTTTTATGGTTTCAGATTTTATAATAAATGCTTTTGAGTTAATTTTTGTGAGTGCTGTCAGGTAGAGGTCTAATATGGTTCTTTCCCAGTGCGTTTCTGATCTTTCCAGCACCATTTATTGAAGAGTATATTTTCTCCATTGAGTGTTCCTGGCTTCCTTGTCAAATATTAGCCGACAGTACACGCGTGGGTTACTTCTGGGCCCTCTATTCTGTTGCCTTGGTCTGTGTGTCTGCTCTTATGACGGTACTATACTGTTTTCATTACTATAGCTTTGTAATACAGTTTGAAATCAGGACAGGTGACGCCTCCGACTTTGTTCTTTCTCTGTTGCTTTGGCTCTTCAGGATCGTTGGTGGTTCCACCCCCATTTTTGAATTGTTTGTTCTAGTTCTGTGAAAAGTGCTATGGGATTTTGATAGGGATTGCGTTGAATCTGTAGATGGCTTTGGGTAATATGGACATTTTTATGTTATTAATTCTAATCTGTGCACCTGGGATATCTTTCCAGTTATTTGTGTTTTCAGTTTCTTTCATCAATGTCATGTAGGTTTCAGTGTAGCGATAGTTTCCTCCTCGGTTAAATTTATTTCAAAGTGTTTTATTGTTTTCGATGCCATCGTAAAGAGGATTGTTTTCCTTCTTTCTCAGATGTTTGCTAGTGCATAGAGACAGTACTGAGTTTTGTATGTTGATATTTTTATCTTGCAACTTTGCTGAATTTATTGGTTGAATTTGACAGTATTTTGGTGGACCTTATAATTATCTCTATTTAAAATTTTGTCACCTGCAAATAGAGATAATGTTGTTTCTTTCTTTCCAGTTCTGATGCCTTTTATTTCTTTTTCTTACCTAACTGCTCGGGCCAGGGCTCTCGGACATAGATATTTTCCTGCGTGTTGATGAATGAGACCATCTAGCAGTACCTACCCCAAATTTAAAGTTCATGTTTAAAAACTGAACTAACGATTTGGCCTCAGGAGCAATTCCTTACAGAAATACTGATTTATGCACAAATATACCAGTTACAAGGATGTTCTGTGTAGCACTCCTTAGTGTAAATTTTTTGTTGAAGGAAAACATTTATACAGAGGAATTTCAAGTTCAATAAGCATTGAGTTTTCTGGGTTTTTACAAAGTGAACTTACCAGAATCCCACCTGTCTTCTATTAGTCACTACTACCCCACCCAAGGGAACCTCAATTTTGACTTTTCACATGGATTCACTTTGGCTGGTTTTGACCTGTATATAAATGGAAATCACATAGTGGCTTCTTTCAGTCGACATTGTTAAGTGAGGTTCACCCGTGTGAGTGTGTGTAGGGATAAGAAACCTGTTCTCATTGTCATCTAAAATATTTATATTGGGTGCCTGGAGGGCTCAGTCGGTTAAGCGAATGCCTTTGGCTCAGATCATGATCCCGGAGTCCTGGGATCAAGACCCGCATTGGGCTCCCAGCTCCACAGGAGTCTGCTTCTCCCTCTGACCCTTTCCCCTCTCATGCTCTCTCTCACTCTCTCTCAAATAAATACATAAAATCTTATGTTATATGAATATGCCACAATTTCATTTATTCATTTTACTGTTGACGGACATGTTTCCATTTGGGGACCTTTAAGAATGGTGCTGCTCTTGAAAACTTTGGGAAGTGATGCAGATGTCCATTACCTTGACCGTGGTGATGGTTTAACAGGCGTGTATTTGTCTGACCCCTCAGATTCCATACATTAAATATGTATAGGTTTTTGTATGGCAGCCATACCTCAATGAAGCTGTTAAAAAACGGTGCTGCTGTTAGCATTTTTGTCGGTATGATTCAGTAAATATTCGTACACATTGCTGTTGGATGTAGAGTTAACACTGGAACTGCTGAGTCATAACGTGTAACTTTAGTGGCCGAGGAATTGACGAAAGTGGCTGTAGCAACTGGTACTCCCAGCAGCTGTGTGAGAGTTCCTTCCGGTCTGCATATTTGCTAAAACATGATATTGCCTGATTTATCATAGTTACCCATTCTGGTGGAGGTGTAGCGGTACCTCATTGTGGTTTATTGTTCATACTCCTGGTACTTAGTGAACTTCGGCAATCTTTTTGTATTTATTGACATTAGGATAGGTGGATTTCCGTGAATTGCCTGTTCAAGTATTTTGTCCATTTTTTAAATGAAGCTAGTTTTTCTTATTGCTATGCAGGCTTCTTTGTATCTGGTGAGCTCTTTGTCAGACGTGTATCTTGCAAATATCTCCTCCCATTCTGTGGCTTGCTTTTTCATTCTGTGGAAGGTATTGTTTTGAGGGACAGAATTTCTTAATTTTAGTGTTGTCTGATTTGTCAATTTTTTATTTTATGGTTAAATCTTTTTGTGTCCTAATTAATATATTTTTCCTGGCACATTTGTAAACATATTCTCCTGTGTTTCCTTCTGAAAACGTTATCTTTCACATTCAGCCACGTATCTGTCTGGACTTGAGTTTTATGTATGGTGTGAGGTAGGGGTTAGACTCTATTTTGTACAAGACACTTATCCACTTGGCCCACCTCACCTGGTCTTGTGTGGGTCTCTTTCCGGACTCTGCATTTCCATTTTATTGGACTTTTGAACTATTCTTGCATCATGACACTCTGTTTTAATTCTTAGTTGTAAAGTAAATCTTGATATTTGTAGTCTGCATTTCCCAGTTTTGTCCTTCATCAAGATTATTGACTATCAGTAGCCATCTGCATGCCCATATAACTTTTAGATTCAACTTTTTAATTTCCACAGCACTAATCCTGATAATATTTTTATGGTGTTTAAACTACAGATCAATTTGGGGAAAATTTATTAAGTTTTTAAACCCACAAACAGAGTATATACCTCCAACTATTTAGACCTTTAAAATTTTTCTCAATTCTGTTTTGTGGTCTTCAGTGTGCCAGTTTTGAACAATTTCTATTCAATTTATTCCTAGATATTTGATGTTCTGCTACCATTGTGAATGGTATCTCTCTTCAAAAAGTGGTATCTTTAAAAGTTTTATCATACACTTTTTGTTGCTATACCATTGTTTTTAATAGCAAAGAATATGAAATTTTTCGATGTGGGGGGCAGATTACATCAATGCACTTCTTTCTGTGCACCCACGAGAATATGTGGGGTGGATCCCCGTGTTGCAACAGGAGGAGGTTGTTGAGGGGTGCTAAACATGAAAACATAAAATGCTAAACATAAACGTAAAAAAGTCCTGCTCTGTGGTATGGTATTTTAACTACATGGAAATGTGTATCGAGACTCTAGAACGAGGTCTAGAGAGATTGACAGCCGCTTGCTAACAGTGTATCCGCGGGGAAGAGGAGGAGTCGAGGCAGAGCTGGGATGAAGGAGGGTTATCTTTGTCCTTCCTATCCACGTTCATTGCCTTTATTTTTACAACAAGCTTCCATTACAAGAGAGCAGGTAAAAATGGAGTATTATCTGTTTAACGCCTCTCTCGCCTTTGGCACGGGGACCTGGCCCACAGCGAGACCTCCAAAATCCTCCGAATGGAGCTGACCTTCTGGAGCTCACTTGGCTTCCAGGGAGGCCATGGTCTAACACAGGACTTCTTTCCTTTTTCTGTTGCTTTGAAGATTATGTATTCTAGACTAACACAAAAAAATAGGCACAAGGAGCAAAACCGTGCGAGAGACGAAAACTGAGCCCTCCAGGGCCGACATGGAGGGCTGCTCAGCTGCATATCCTGAGCCTCAACCCAGGGGTCCGGTTGCAAGCGCTGGGGGTGCTGAGGCTGCCTCCGTGTCCAAGCAAACGAGCTCCTCCTCCAGGGGCTCTGGTCTAGCGGACAGTAGGACAGATGCTGCTTAAGGAAAGCCTCAGCTTTATCAAACGCTGCAGGTGCTGAGGAGAAAAGCTGCATAAAAGGGAGGGGGAAGGCATGTGGGTGGGGGTTGGGTAGGGGTGTTAAATTTAGGGGCACCTCCCTGGAAGGGGGGACGGGACCTGAGTTGGGGGAGCACAGCAAGTGCTTTCGCAGAAGAGAGCCCCAGGGAGAGGACAGCAAGTGCAAAGCTGCGAGCAGGAGTCTATGTTCGCGGACCATGAAGTTGTCCCTGTCCTGGAGCCGACGCACGGGAGAGGGGACTGTGGGGCCGGCTGCATCCATCCTGGTGGCCCGCGGGAGAAGTCCGGAGGGGGTGCAGTGAAGGTGGTCTGCCCTAATTTGGAGGAGCCTCTGGCTGCTCTGCCAAGGAGGACAGCTGGGGCAGGAGGGAAAGCCATGGGACGCTCCGGCACTGGCCCCTTGAGCCAGAGAAACACAGGTGTGGCCCAGCCCGGGGGGGTTGGGGTGGCATCGGTCGAGATTTCAGACATCCAGCTTCACAAGATAACAAGCTCTGAAGAATTTAGGAAACAGCACAGTGACATTTTAAAAGGAGGAGCGTACTCTGGAATGCTCAACAAATAATGAAACCACTTTAAAAAGCCATCCTTGAAGGCTTTGTGTTCCCTTCAAGAAAACTCTAACTGCGGAAATAAGCTTAGATGAGGAACCCCGTGTGTGTCTGTTCCACGGGGGACCGAGGGCAGCCTCAGAACAGCCCAGACAGAGTTCAGGCTTCAGGCTGGGGTGGGCCGCCCCCCACCCGGGGCCACGTGAGGCCACAGAAGGAGGGGAGCCTGCACCCGCCTCGCTTCCCTGCAGGTAGGACCCAGGCCCGGGAGCCAGACTTCGCAGCCTGGAGATGCTGAGCAGGGGCCTGTGTGAGCCCTGCTCCTTCTACAGCTGTGGGCACGGCCCGAGGGAGCAGAGGGAAGAAGACCTTGCCACGCTTAGGGCAGAGCGCAGAACGCCGACAGCTCTCGTAGACGGAGTGGAGACTCCAGCCGCAGCAACTTCCTCGAGGAAATACAGTTTCCTCTGAAAACCAAACGCCTTAGGAGTAATTCTCCATGAAAAGTGGATTTTTTTACTTTAGCTTTGATAAAATCACAGGACTTTTTTTTATAACACCTTTATAGAGAGAGAATTCACGTACCTTAAAACGCACCTGCTGAACCAGTGCGACTCAACGCTTTGGACCCCAGTCGGTTGCAGAATGTCATTGGCACCTCAGAAGGGTTGTTCTCTCGGTTCCTGGAGCACCACTCCCACTCCCCATGTCTCCCGCCGTGAGCAGTCACAAGTCCGTTTTCCATCTGGATCTGTCGTCTCTGGATCTTACGTATAAACGGAAACTCGGCCATTGGGCATCAGCTTCCTTCACTCGGCATAATGTTTCCAAAGTTTGTCCATGCGTGGTTCATCCGTGGTCCCTTTGTAACCAAGGAGCTCCTCCCTCCCAGGGGTCCACCCCCTTTGTAAATCCATTCGCAGCGGATGTATTTCCGGATTAGGAAAATGCTGTTGCTAACGCTCGTGGGCGAGTTTCTGTGTGAACGTAGATTTCCATCTCTTGGGTACATCGCTAGGAATAGAAATACCAGCTCCTTCGGAGCCGTTACAGCGCAGGAGAACCCGCTGGTCCGTTGAAAGTAACTGCCCCGTTTCCTCTGTCCAGCCACAGGCGTAGGAGGCCCGGCGTCTCCACACGTCACAGCCCCGGCCGCGGTCGGACTGGCTGATCAGAGCCGCCTTGGTGGGCATGAAGGGCATCTCGTCCCCCACCGACAGACAGACGTGCTCGGTGGCCACGTGCGCATCTTCTTTAAAGAAATGTCTATTTCTGACCCTTTGCCCATGTCCAGATGGACCCCTTTGTCTCCTGACAGGCTGGTTTCCAGTGTCCTTTATACGTTCGTGATGCAAGTCCCTTACCAGGTACAGGATTTTTCAGAGTTTCTCCCATTCTCTGGGCTGATTTTGATGACGTCTTTGAGACAGAGATATTTTCCGTTTCGATGAAAGCCAGTTTCTCTGTTTTTACTTCTATGACTCGTGCTGTGGGTGTCAAAGCTGAAAAGCTCCCCAGACGCAGGGCTCCGCACGCCGTTGCCAGCTCCGTGACACCCGCTGAAGGCGGCCCCGTGTGCTCTTCCCATGTTACCGTCTTCACTCTCACATTTAGGGCCTTGATCCATTTTACGTTGGGTTTTGTGCACGGTCTGGGTCGGCGTCCACCTCCGTTCTCCGGCTTGTGACTCTCCAGTCCCTCTGCACTATTTGGTCAGGAGCCTGTTGTTTCCCCCTTGGTGGCCCCGCACCGTTGTCAAACGCCGGCTGACTGTACCACACGGGACGGCTTCTGGACCATCGGCTCTGACCGGATCTGGACATGGACCCTACCCCAAGACGACACTGTCTTGATTTCTTTCTCTTTGCAGTGGTTTTGAAATCCAAGGGGAGCCTCTGACTCTGTTCTCCTGTTAGGACGCAGTTTGGCTCTTCCGTGCCCCGTGCTCTGGCCTCCAAGTTCCGGGCTCAGCTTGTCAGTTTCTCAGAAGAGCCAGCTGCGCCTCGGGTCGGGACCGCGTCGGGACCGCGTCGGATCTGGAGATCAATCGGGAAACATCGTCATCTTAGTGATAAACTGTCTTCCGATCCCGAACACGGGATGATCTCCCATTTATTCGGGTCGTCTTTAATCCCTTCGGTAACAAAACCACGGTCTTCTTGAGCGCGTGAGTGACCTTGTCAGGGGGTCTGCCCTGCCCACTCCCTGCGAGAGCTGATGCGGAGTGCGATGGCTCCACCTGTCCGAGGGGCCGGGGGCACCAGGTTTGGGTTTTGTTCCACCCTGTGAGGGCCCTCCGGCCTCCTGTGCGTCGCGGCCCTCGCCAGCCTGCCCCGGCAGATGTCCCGGTTCTGCTTCAGTTTGGGGGCCCTGGGGATTCTTCTGACCTTGACCCTCCGTCCTTGAACTCTGTTCTCTCTTCTTCTTCTAGCCTGGGAGCCTAACTCAGGGTGCCCGGCCATCCTGGTTTGCATCCACACGTGTGAGGGAGAGGCACTTTATTTAGCAGGTGTCTACTCATGTCACTCCACCCACCTTACTAGAAAGACCCCCTTTTGCCAGCTCTCTGCTGCGTCAGCTGTTATGAATCAGGGGACCGTGTGTGGACCTGCTTCCAGACGCCGCTTCATGCTCCAACGCCACGCTGTAGTATTTACTGAGGCCCCATGAGGAACTCTGGGTAGCGTTAGGGACTGAATGTGCCCCCAAATCCAAATGTTGATGCCCACCCCGCAACAGGACAGGAGGTGATGTAGGTTAAATGAGATCCTGGAGGCGGGGCCCCCTGATGGGAGTCCGGTCCTCACAAGAGATCGAAGCCCTTTTTCTCTCTGCCCATGGGTGCGCAGTGAGAAGGCTGCCGTCCGCAAGCCGGGAAGAGAGCCCTCGCCAAGAACCAGATCTGCTAGCACCTGGCCCTGGGCTCCCCAGCCTCCAGGCCCGGGAGAGATGAAGGTCTGCCGTTTGAGCCCGCTGGTGTGTGGCATCGTGTCCCAGCGGCCCAGCCTGAGTGAGACGGTAGTTCAAGACCTCAGGCTTCCCACTCCGTCAAGGTTGCCGTGACTTCCCTTAGTCGTTCACAACTCCATGTAGGTTTCGGAATCAGCTTATCAATTCAGGAAAGGAGCTCCCGGAACTGCTCTGGGATCAAGACAGAGTCCGGAGTCATTTCAGGAGCAATCGGCATCTTTTCGGCATGTAAATTTTCAACCCATGAATGTGTTCTGTGCCTCCATTTCTTAAGATTTTAAACTTTTCTCGACACTTGTAAAGTTTCTGGGCCGTCATCTCATATAACATTAGTAGCTTTCTTCTGGGTATTTGGTGTTATTTCTGGTGTTATAAATGCTGTACTTTTTAAAAATTCCTACTGTTGCTGAAATATGGTTGAATGTGGACCTTGTATTCCTCAGTCTTGCTGAATCCCCCTTACTGAATTTAATGCTTTTTATTAAGTTCTTTTGGATTTTCTCAGGACACTAATTTTATTTTTTTATTATTGCTTTTTCTTTCAAGATCTCATGTAAATGGTAGCTCGCTAACATCGAGTGTAGTTTTTCCCCTTGTTTGGTCAGTAATTGTTTGGTCGGCAGCAGCCGCAGAAATCCCTGCAAGGAAGCTCAAGTAGACGTGAAGTCCAATCTGGCCGCGAGGACACAGCACTGCACGGCAGCCTCTGTCTTGGGCTCTGCCTCCCCGGGACCCCGTGGCCCTGGGCTCCCCAGTTCGGCCCTGTCTGAGCTCCGACCGACCGCCCGTGTCAGTTTCCGTGGCCTGCGGCACGAGCCCCCCCCCCCCCCGTACCTCCGGGTGTCCTCTAGAAGTTTCCATCTCCCAAACACACCAAGTAGTGATCCTGCTGTCATTCTGCTAGTTTTTCCAAATACGTATTATTCTATAACATTACACATATTCGATATTTATTCTTCTTGCCTTCTCTTGACAGAGAAACTTATAAATTTTGAATTACATTGTACATCCAGTGTTACACGCCCGCCTCACCTTCACGTTATGTCGTTTGTATTTACCATTTCGTTAAGTATAGTTTAAAAGCATGATCTTAATGGCCCAGTAGAATATCTAATATTCTACTGTATGGCTATACCATAATTCAATTAACGATAGCTATTTTCGGGTATTTGGGTCCTTTCCAGTTTTTTAAATACACATTACTGCAGTGAACAGTCTTGTACTTGAATCTTGCCTAATCTCTGATCATCTCCTTAAGATGGATTCCTCGAAGTGGAATTAGTGGGTCAAAGGATATGAACATTGTTAAGTCTCTTGATATAACGTCAAATTGATTTCCAGAAGGCCGTACCAATTTACTCTCCTATCGACAACTCTAAGAATGCCCATTTCTCCATCAACAGGATTGAGTATTAGCTTTTAAGTAAAATCTTTTCTAATTTAATAGATGAAAAAAATTTCATCTCATTATTTTGATGTGCATTTTTAAGTAAGGTTGAATATCTTTTCCTAAGCTTATCAATCACTTGTATTGTTCCCTTGTGAACTGACTGTGAATTTGCCTGTTTTTCTTCAGGGTATCTGGTCTTATTGATTTGCAAGAGCTCATTGTATATTGAGATATAAACCCTTTGTTGTCATCGTGGCACTTTTCTTTCTGTCTCTGCTGGTGGCCCCAGGCCCAGAGCAGCGCCAGTTCTGCCGGCGGTGGTAGCGGCGCAGGGCTTGGTCTCCTGCAGCTGGAAACCCGAGTTTGCTAGCTGGAACCTCAGCTAGCAAGTCCCACCCATCTGACGAGGGAGCGGTCGGGGGGAGTGGTGTGCTGGGGCAGCGATGGGATGCCCGTGTTCCCCTCCGATGCTTGGGTTCTTTTCCAGCCGACACCTCTGACTTTGTCGTTGCTTCTTCTGACCCCCTCCCCCCACAGCCCACCACTGTGCTCCTCCTCTCCGCGCTCTCCCCCTCTGCCCGCCAGACCAGACGCTTGGGCGGAGCTCTGGCTGGGGCGCTGGCCGATGGCGCGGGCCTTACAGCCCCGTCCCTCTGGCACCGCCTCAGTGCCCCTTCCTGTCCCCTCCTGTCCCCGCACCACGTGAAGGGCTCCTACACTTGCTGACACTGCAGACACCACGTGACTCCACGGGCACCCGGTGAGCACGGGCACCCCGTTCTCCCCGCTCCACGCAGACCGCGCGGTGGCCCCGAGGACACTGGTGGAGAAGCACCAGGGAAACAGCTCCTTTGAGGTCCCCTCGTTTGTTGCAGGGACCCTGGGGAGAGGAACATCTGCCTTCTGTTTCGGAGTCATGGTCCTATGATGCTGGTTGAGTCCCAAAGCAAGATCTCTTGAGCTTCAGCTGACCACGGCTGCACAAGCCGGTTCTGTCCCGCGGCCTGGCTGCGCCACACCTGGGGGGCGGCTAGGCTGGGGGCTTCCCAGGGAAGGTGGTGGTTCTCGTTCCATCCAGATGGTCTCTCAGTCTCTGCGCACTCCCCCCGGCCCTGCCCAAGGTATCTGAAACCGAAGTCAGGGGAAAGGGCAGGATTGGGAGATCGGAGGCTTCATTTAGCTTCTAGCACTGGTCCTTCCAGTCCTGTGACTCTGGGCTGCTCCTGTGACCGCTCTGAACAACAGTCAGGTCACCTAAGAGGGGAACGGGCCCCGCCCAGCCTCGGTGGGACTGCTGAAGTGAGCTACGGGCCCCCAGCTCCAGCACAGGTACCGGGGGTTGCTCGCTCGCTCCTCAAAAATGCGTGCGCTGCTCAGCTAACGCCAGAGACTCTGTTTTAAACGGTGCTCACCACGGGTTCTGGAATTGGGAATGATGTCCACTCTCCTCCTGAAGCGGTGCCTTCTCTGATCTTGCCGGGGGCCGTGCCGTGTGGCCTTGGCTGGGAGTCCGAGTGTAGGACGAGAAGTTGAGGAAGGCGTGGCTGCGTCTTGTCTTCAGCAAGCTCAAAGTCCCCCCAGGGTGTGACCAGAGAACCTCTGGGAGGCCAGCAACTGGTGGCCTCCGGAAGCTTCCCGGCTTGGTGGGGGCATGAGGAAGGCCCCCTCCCCCGGCCTGGGAGAAAGAGCAGCCTGTGCCCAGGAGCAATTGTTTGGGCTGAGCAGGAGTCTCCGTGGTTGCTCTTGGCCCCGGATCACAGGCTGTGGCGTCTGAGGCCTGAATGTCCCCGTGGCCCCCGCAGGTGTGACCCAGGGCCAATTCAGGACGTGCGTGGGCACGAACTAAAACTTACAGAGCTCGGAGAGAATGTGTCTCTGCGGGCCAGCATGGATGGTGAGTGCAGATCTAGCCGTCCCTGTGAGTTCTGCCAGGGATGGTGGATGTCCCCTGGCCATGCCACAGCTGGGTTCCAAGCTAAATGGTGGCCATCTTGTGATGGGTTCACTTGGCCAGACCGGGGTGGGGTGGTGGGGGGAGAGTCAGAAGCATGTGTGAGTCTGCGTCTGGGCTCCGGGCGTCCGGGGCTGCTCCCGTCTGTCCCCAGGCCCGGGGCTGGGAGCCGTGTGCACACTGGCTCCCAGCACCAGACTGGCAACTTGCTCTCTGTGAAACTGGGAAATGACAAATGACCAAAAAATCAATTTGTAATCTGATTGGAGGTTTTTGATTTCCTCTGATGAGTTTAAATTTCATTAAAAGCAACCTTATTCCAACATAAAAGGAATCCTTGAAGGGTAAAACAGGGGATTGTCTCACTGAGTATAAAGCCTCCCGACTCTTTTGTGTGATTTATTCATTGCATTAATTGTGAGGGCCAACCTGTGGTGTCCGTTGGCAGCTGGGCCCTTATCGGGGCCTGGGATCGGCCGGGCGCGCTCGGCACACAAGGACTCGCATTCAAAACTCACTCTTTGGCATATTGACGCTTGACTTATCAACAACTCTTATTATCTGCTGGGAGGGAGCTCGCAGCTCGTGGGGACAGAAGCAGTACAAATCGCTACCACAGCCGTCCCTCTGCATTCTCTTAATTGTATGTATTCTCTGGAAAAAATGATCATCGTGGCCTCTTGTCTTGATGAGAAATTGACATTTTCGGAGGACCTCTTTGGGCGCTCCAACCGAGGAGATAAGGCTGAGTTGTTTTAAAGGAGAGCAGCCTTTCTTCCCTTTCACTCCCTCCCCTTCCCTCTTTATTGCTCTCAGTGACCCACTTGATGAGTATGGATTTCATGAGGTCTTTTTCAGCATTTGAACTATAAAAGGTTCAGAATGACACCACCCCTTATAGACAAAAGATAACCTTGCCCTTTGAATATATTGATTCTTTATTAACTAGGCTGTTTAATGCAATGAAATGAGGCATTAGATGGAAGCCCATTTCAAGTGCTTTGAATAATCTTTAAAAGCTTGAAAGACCTTAAAAGGCAGCCTGACAATAATTGGCATACATTTGGAGAGAATGCAGTTCTTGCTTCTGATTCGAAACACAAACATGAAACAATTTCTCCCCAGCTTGTAGGGCCCTGGTGAGCCGGCCCGGGAGGCAGCCCTCCCTACCTTCCCCGCCCCCAGTCGCCCAGGGTTGGCATTTCTGGCACAGCTCCGAGTGGGGAATTTGGTCCCCAGCCCTCCCCACCCAGGCACCTCGGGAAAGACCCCAGGGTGGGGAGGGGAGGGAGGGTGGGCGGCGCCGCAGCCTGGTACCCTGAGAGCCTCTTTTTTTCTTTGCTATCTCTTTAAGGCTGAGACAAAAATGCAGTCAAAGGAACCTGATTGTCATTGACAGGAGAAAAAGGTATTCACAAGTTTCCTTATGTTTTGAATAATTGTTTCCTGTTTTGCTCAGCAGCACAAGCAATTAAGACGACATTTGTGAGTACTAATTTGGATCACACTTACGTGTATGTGTTGCAGAGCTGCAAGCCAAAACATGCAGAACCAGCCTTTCATTGGGCAGAAAGTGAAAAATCCAGAATGAGCTGGGAGGGGAGAGCTGAGAATTCGTTCGCAGGAGCCGCTTCGCGGTGTAAATTAGAACCCATTCGGATGGTGCCTTCGGGCCGCACCACCGCGACCCCGGAGCACGGAGACAGCACAGAGGGTCTGTCTTGCCCTTACCGTGGGCCCGGAATGGGCGGTGGGCTCCCCCACCTGGGACCTCGGCCACCTTCTGGGCCCCTGGTGTCTGCCCCCCTGCCGAGAGCCGGAAGCTGGTTCTCACCCCGTGCGCTCCGTGGGGGTGGGGTGCGAGGAGCAGCTCTAGCGCACCTGCCCTAGATCGGCCTGGGGAGCCCCCCAGCCTGGAAGCTGCGGCAGGACCCCCGGGGTTGGGGGGAGGCGGTCTCCTGGTTGGCCTCTGTGTGCGACACACGTGCAGTCGGCCCCTCTGGGCACCAGAGCATCCGGCACCCGTGAGGATCGCTCTGTGCACGTGAGAAGAGCGGTTGGAGGACTGAGAACTTCCTAGAAAGTCTCTCCCATGAATCACTTTTATCTTGGCCAAGACACAGCCCCAGGGCCCAGGGTGTGCAGAGGAACCCCCCACCACGCCGGTGACTTCTGCGTGCGGTTGGCCGCTCATCGTAATCAAAACAGAAAACTACCCAAAGTGAAATTCACAGACAAGAAATACTTTAATTAAATATTGTGTAAAATGAACATTTTTATACAGTTAAATATCTGAAAAAATGTACAGATAAAACAATCTTATTGTAGGGTCTTTAACAGTAAAATCTACCATTTAGTGAAGCGCTCAATTTGGAGACGATGAAGCCATGAGGGGCATTGACTAATTAATCTAGAACACAAACCGAGTGCAGGGCTGAGGAAACTTGCAAACGTTCTTAACATGTACACGTGAGCTTGTTTTTAGATCAAACCGTTACTTATACAAAATAAAACGGAGGCAATTTAGTTCCAAAGTGACTTCTCAGGCTTTCCCACGTAGCTAAGCCTTAGTGGTCAAAGGGCCGGACTGTGACCCGCTGACCACCGGGGACATTCTGCTTTTTATTGAGTCCCTTGAATAAACACTTTCCTAAGTTGTGCATGGTTTTATTTTTTTTTTCTTTTTGTCAAAGTATTTTAAAGTCCCTCCTTTTTGTTTTAAATCTGATTTCTGCTGCAATTTGCTGTGCTGTATCCAAGGAGCATTTAACACAAAGGGGAAAGACCGACCCTCCTGGTCTCACTGTGGGTTTGGCACGAACAGGCACAGTATCTGAGGGAGGTCATTCCGGTTTAAAAAGCACAGAACGTGCTGCTGGGTCTGACCACACAAAAAGTTTTGTTTTTAAAAAAAGTTAAAAACCAGCAGTGACTCTGGTTCCCCCCTGAAACCTCTCTGAATCCTAGGTGGGCCCGGGAGGACATGCCACGCAGCAGAATCAGACGCAGAAAGGAGCGACACATGGAACACCAGGTTTGTGCTTTCGTGTGTGTGTGTGTGTGTGTGTGTGTGTGTGTGTGTGTGTTACACCGTAAATCTCCAAATGAAATCTCCATTAACAATTGTGTCGTAAGCCTGTGATAAAATAGCACAAAGGTTCGTTAAAGAAGTCCACTTTTAAGGCATCAGAGAAGTTAATGTGGCAAACATTTTAATTAAAACATCAGAAGTAAATTTTCTTTTAAACTTTAGGCCTCTGAATTTTTCCAGTAAACACAGTTCAGCTATGTGGCAAAGTCATGGGTGGCAGCTAAATGACTTTTTACATTTACAGAAAAATAAAATAAGGACACAGCCCCAAACGGTGTCCCCTCTTCGCGGCTGCTCAACATGCACGGAATCTACTAGGATTTGTCACAGCCGGGTGGCACCGTTTTGTCTTGACTATACAACGAACTTCTTTTTCAAAAGTATTTGTTCAGATAACTTAAAAATAATATAAAAATAAACAATGAATTTGACTTTTCCTCAAAATAAAAAAAAGGGAAAAAAAGGATGGAAAGTCTAAAAAGCAAATCTTTGAAATACAAATGAAACGCAAGGACACCGGTTCACTTGAACAAAACAGGTCAAAGAGACAGCTCTTGGCTAATGCTCTTCCCAACACCAGGCCACGATCAAAAACCAATACAGACAAGAAAAAGAAAACGGCAGGAAAAGCAATGTACAAAATTTCAAAGATAAATACAATATTTATAATCGCTATGTTACAAAAGAAAGTCCCTTAGCAACTGTTCACGGAAAAGTGTTGAATGGAGACCATTTTATCCCTTATGAGACATAAGGAAGAAAACGTGTTTTTGTTTTTTTTCTAAATATTTAAGTGGATCTGAAAAAAATTCAAGACAAGTGTATAAATATTTAGCTACAACTTTGGCAAAATCACAAAAGTCTACAATTTTATAACCACATACAAAACACATTAGGGAAGAAGGAGCTAGAAGTCAAAAGGACAATTTCTGGTACAAGAAACATGGACCTCACAGTAGCCTAAGAATGCAATAGTACAGAGTGCTAGCAAAAGTTGAAAAAATGTTGCAGATCACACTTGCTTAACAGGAAGCTCTAGCAGTGGGAGAATATTTTAACCAACAGACAGTAGCATTTTTTTTCTGTCAGTGTGCTTGTTGAAGGCAAGAGAATTCAATATCAAAGTTACGATTTCTAACTACAATAAGTTACAAAGTCTCATTTCATTAAGATGAAGTTAAGCAATGATAAACCCTCCCCCCCTCCCTGCCACCCCGAATTCTCCTAGTCACATAGCCCTCCTTTCTTCCAGTTCGATGGCTCACACCTCCTTGGCCCCTTTTTTTCACCACAAAAAAATATTTCACATTATAGAGATACACAACCATTGTGAGTCTAAGTATGAGTACAGAAAAATGTCTGGAGGCATTTCTCATCAGTGTTTCATGATAATCAAAATGGTGCATTCACAAAGTTTCTCCCAACACATAGCAAGTACTAGACATAGCCAAGACGGAGTCGGAAACTTTATACAAAATAGGCGTCGCTTTGTTCTCCTTAGTCTTCAGGACTGAGAAATGTGAAAATATGAGAAAAGTTCAGTCAATAAAATGGAATTGGTCATGAAGAAGTAGGCTTGTTTGCATGTTGATTCTTAATAGTTTAAATAAAATCTTTAAACAAAGTCTCTTGTGGCGTTTGCGCCGCGGCCGATGCAGACACTGGCTCCCGCCGCAGCTCTCCTGGACTAAACGTGTCCCCTGAAGTCCGTCCGTGGGTGCTGGGTGCCGGGCGCCGCCGAAGGGAGAGCAGGCCGCTCACATGGGCGGGACTACCAGCCCAGACATAGCTGAAAGAGAGAGAGCCGCGGGTTACTGGGCCGCCCGCCTCGCGGGCCGGGCCGGCCTCCGCCTGGGGCTTGACTCCACGGTGACGTGGGGCGTGCGCCGCGCCCGCCAACCAGCCATGGGCTCGGTCAAGGCGCGGGGGGCGGGGGGGCCTCTAGTTCACGGGACCGGGGTACGTGTGGGGACGGACACCCCCCCCCGCGACCCCTCATGCGGCAGCCCTCCTCCAGGACTTCTCTGGAGGGGCGAGGCTGCTGGGGCCTCCTGGGCGAGGCCGCCCCTTCCCACAGGTCTCGGTGGCTCGTTCACGGCAGACGGAGGCCCAGACTCCCCAGAGGCCACCTCTGTCCGGAGACGTGAACCAACCTGGTCACGTCCGTGACGCCAGCCAGGGCCGGCCCGCAGCCCCACTGGGAGCCCGCAGCCAGGCTCACTCCCTCCGTGAAAACCGGGGCGCCTCAGTTTCCCCTCCGCTCTCAGCCCTTGCCTCGGACCTCCTGTGGACTGTGCGGTATCGTAATGGTGAGTCGCGGGCGCCCTAGGAGCAAAGCCGCTCCCAGCCCACCTGCCACCTCAAGGCCAAGGCCCCGAAGAGACCCAAGTGACAGCCCCACGTCAGGGAGCTCTCTCTGCTCCTCGCGGAGTAAGAAACTTGGTGCTAAAACGCCAAGTGCAGCGGACGCTTTCCAGTGAACTCCTGGGACGAGTAGAATTTACGTCTTTTCAGTGTTGTTTAATTTTGGTCAGAACGATCATTCTCGTTAATTTATGTATAACATATTAATACATTTGTTCACGTAGTGATGCGAGCTTCAATTTCCCAGTTCATTAATTTCAACAGTCTTAATTCCTCTCCGACTCACCGTTACAACATTAGGGTTTTGGCAGACCCGTGTGGGTACACACCGCCCGGGCGGTGCCGTCCTCCCGGGGGGCCTCCGCGCCATGCGGACGGTGGCCGGGCCATGGCCCCTGGCCCCCTGCCTCGCGAGAAGCTCTGGGCTGGGGCCGCGGCGGGCCTGCAGGCCGGTCGGCGGCACCCGGGGCCCGGGCGTCCCTCTCATATGCTAAGATGTTGGGAAGACAATTATTTCAAATCACGGATACCTTTCCAGTTCCTTTTTTGAGCATTAGTTCATCAAAGTGAAATATGCCACCGACTTCACAAAAGGGCCAGTTTGTCTTCTCCACGGTAACGTCCTCAGCACCCAGCAGAGAGCCTGGCACATAGTAGGCGCTCAGTAAATACTGGTTGAATGGATTCATTTTTTTAAAGGAGTAACTGGATTTGATTCTCACCGGGAGGATCATATACCACAGCTGGTGTCTGGAAGAGGCCAGATGACGGCCACTTAATTCAGTGCCTGTGGCCCCCGTGAGTCACAAAGAGCCACGCAGAAGATCGCGAGGCCTAGGGGCACTCACGTGGCCCAGCTGCCGCACACCTCGCAGGGCGGCCTATGCGGCCCAGAGGGACCCGGCCCTGGGCCGGCACCCGGAGCCTGCTCCACGTGGGCCCATCTGGGGGCAGCTGCGTCCGCAGGGTGCCTCCCCCTGCCCTCGGGGCCAGCCCTGCTCCCTCCTGGGTGTGCGGGGTGAGAGGGAGAGGACTCAGGAGCCGGCTCCCACCCGGTGTTCACGCATGCACGGCCCCAGGCTGGGCGCACCCCTGTCCCAGCACAGCCCAGCCTGGCGGGGCACGGTCTGCTCTATGAGGCTGAGAAGGCGGTTCAGGACATGGAGAGCCGTGCTGGCTTTGCACCGAGCCCCGCAGGTGGCACAGTGACCCACCATCCCCGCCCGAGGCCACTCTGCTGCCTGGCAGCAAGGAGGCCGCCAGTGCCGACACCGCCGGCGGGTGCGCCCCACTCTCCCGGCTGAGTCGCGGCCGTGAAGGCCCGTCTGCTGCGTGGCCGGAACAGACCCCCCCCCCCCCCGGCTGCCTCTGCCCAGTGCCCCGGTGGGTCCCCTTCCTGAGGGGAAGACACGTGGGTGAGGTTGGAAGCAGGAGGCAATGGGTTTTGCCAGCGAGACTCTGTTACTGGTGGGGTGAGCCCCGGGGCGGGGGACGTCCTTCACGTGGCTACCGGGTGGGGGGGCAGCTCGCGATGCGGCTCAGTGGTGGGGTGGGGGGGAGCATGCATGGGCCGCGGCAGGGGCGAGGACCCGGAGGGAGGGCTGGAGCTCGCGCCCCGCGGCACAGCCTGGCCTGCCCTCAGGGTGGGGTGGCTCTGGGGGGGGGGAACCCTCCGGCGCTCGGCGAGCCCTGGGGCCGGCGCCGCCCCTCACCTTGCAGTCCGTTCCCGTTGGCGCTGGTGCAGGAGGGAGGAGGAGAAGCTTGGGGCCGGACCACGGGCGCGAAGGCGCTCTTTTGTTTCACTGCAGAGATGACATTGGCAGGTGAGAATGAGAAAATGCTGTGTGTGCCGCTACAGTTTGAAGGGAGGGTGACCGAAGAGGCTGCCATGGTGGGGCTGGACGGTACTACTGCAACAAAGCAAACACGGTCAGCACGCGGCGCCCGCACGGCGGCAGCACACAGAGGGGCTCTCGGCGCCTCGCCCGCGGCGGCGCCCGACACACAAGCACGACAGGCTTCTGGCTCGGCCGCGCTCTGGCTAACAGGCGGACGCTCGTGGGGACTTTCCTTTCCGACCGGCAGCCCCGTCTCGGGTGGGTTTTCGCCGCGGTCCGGCGGGGGCCCCGCCGCAGGCCGCTCTGCCGTGGCCACGCGGACCCCCAGCCTCCGGAGCCACCTGCCGTGGCCACGCGGACCCCCAGCCTCCGGAGCCACCCTCCCTTTGGCCCAGCAGCTCACACCACAGAACAGCCAAGCAATGCACACATTTGACTCGGGAGTGAACATGGATCTATGTGATGACGCGGGACAAAAACAGACACTTACTGCCGTAGGGAGAGTTGGCGGAGGAGCCATTAAGGAATCCAGGCGAGCCCGGGACCCCTAGATTGGCCATGGCGCCCGTTCCATATCCATTCATGCTAGTGCTGACTGTGTTGTAATTGGACTGCTGGGGAGTACTGCTGGGGACGTAGCCTCGCGGGGACACGCTGCTTGTATTGCGACTGTAGCCGACTGTTAAAACCCCCCCGGCCAAAAATAACGTTATTATCAGGGAGACAGACACTGGGGGGGGGGCTTCCCCGCAAACCTCTGTCATATATGCAACATTGTCGATCGACCTCCTGCCGCGCGCCAGCCCCGGCGCGTCCAGCCGGCTCAGGTCACCTCGCCGCGCCGGCCCCGCTCGGACGGACGCAGCTCCGAGCCCCGTCCTGCCCGCGCCGGCAGCCGGCCCCGCGCGCTTCCCGCAGCCGCGCGCGGGTGTCTCTTTGGAGGCAATCCCCCACAGCGCGGGTCCAGGGGCTCCCCCCACGCTAGCTGAACTCCCGGCCTCTGCAGACCTTCAAATGCCAGGGCTGACGGGGAGAGCTTGTTTGTGTCCAGAAGTCCCCAGGAAGGGCTGTTCTGGGGTCTCCGTCTGCGCGGTGACCATTTCCCCGAGCGCAGGGCGGGCTGGGGAGCGGGAGCATCAGGCCCGCTGCAGAGTGCGGTGACCTGGAGCCGTGGCAGAGGCATTCTCTAAGTCCGTACGGATTTGAGAGAGGAGGACTAAGACCTGCTCGGAACTGGCTCACACGACAGGGTCCTGTGACCCTCGGACACCAGGTCCCGCGTACTGGGAGAAAGTGCACCGGTGGTGGGGGGGGGGACGGGGGGCACTGGGAGCTCCTCTCCATTTACTCCTTCCAAGTCCCACCCCTGGGACGTATCCAAGAAGGGTCCCGTCCTCTTACTACCCCACGGCTATCTTGTGGCTCCTCCCACCTTTCAAGGAAACTTCTAGCAAAAACCAGAATACTGAGCGGCAGCCACGTGCCGTGGCAACAAACGAATTGTGGGTTCTCTCCGCGCTCCCTGCCCTGTGCTCGCCAGGCACGGCTGCCGGGAGGATCTCCCCAGGCAGAGCCCAGGAGCACGGAGCGCCGCCCGCTTCCCCGCCGGACCCAGGACACGGGCAGCTGCCGCTAAGTCTCAGCTGTCCCTGGGAGCATGTCCAGGGAAGGGGGTTGGCCCGGCACGGCGGCCTACCTTGGTCGTTGGCTTGTGACGTCTCTGACACGTTGACCGCTAGCTGGCTGCTGAAGGAGTTCACGCCCATCATGCCCGTGTGCGCAGGGGTGTTGCCCAGGGTGGGGATCTGGTTGTGGTTGCGGGGCACGCTGTACAACGCCTCGGCAATGTCAGCTGCTCGCTTCAGGATGATCTCCTGCGGCGGGAGGGGAAGCGCCCGTTCTGCCTCCAGCTCCCACATCCCCCCTGGGGAGCACAGGCCCCCCTCTACCCTGTCCCATGAGGCCAAATGATGGGGCGCTGTTCCCCCACCCCTTGGTCCAGACGGTGGCAAACTGATTTTGTAGTGGGAAGAGCCTCCCTTGGGAAGACGGTGTGATGGTGCTTCTGAGCGGGAACAGCTGGTCCGTTCTGCATCCAGAGCCCACAGGTCCCCGGGGGTGCACGGAAGTGGGGAATGCACCGCACCCAGAGTCACAGAAGCAGGCCCTTATCTAGAGTGCCCTTGAGTCTGCCCCCAGAGCCCTCTGAGCAGCATGAGGAGGGGCTGCGGGTGCCCGTCCTTCCCTCCCACGCCGGGCCACGCCCAGCTGTCTACCACCGAACCCACCAGCCAGATTTCCAGGTGGTTCCCCATCCCATGAAATGTTCTCCCGCTTTTGCTTGCTGACCCTGTCTCGTCATCTCCTACTTGAGCAGTTCGTGTGAGGACAAAAGCAGGACGAGGAAGGCTTTCTCCTCTCGGGCTCGCTGTGAGCACTTAGGAACGGGCACCTGTGCGCCCCAAAAGCCCGCAGTGGGCCCGGGGCCGGCTGGTCCTCCGAGGACACGGTCGCCCGGGAAGGGGGTGGGCCCGTCCGGCCGCCTACCTGGTTGTTGTGGGGCATTCCGTACAAGGCTTCCACCAGGTCGGCCGCCCTCTTGAGTAACACTTCCTAAAGGAAAAGCAAACGGGGGTGATGCCCCTGGAGGAGCCAGAGCCGCTCTTCTGAGAGAGCCACAAACTCACGGTCCCGTCTGCGGGCAGGAGAGACCCGCCACCTGCCGAAATCAGCCCCATCCCGACACAGCGGGGCCGGGGGGGTGACCGGTCCCCGGTTCTGTGCGGGGGCCCGAGCGAGAGCCGTCCGGCCCGCACCGCAGCTCCTCCGTGCGGATGGGCCATCGGAGGGGCGCGGGCCGGCGGGAGGGCTGGCGTGAGCGAGCCCCGTCCATGCCTGAGGTTTACTGACGGAGCCTTATGGGTATTAAACACACACACACGTGGCGGAGATATGAAAAGCCCAGGCTCCACGTTTGCCTGTTAATTCCTAGCACTTTAGTGGTGAAGAACAATAAGTAATTTCCCATATCTTAATTAAACTGGCAGAGTCCTTAAAGACAACATCTCACCCCTCATTCACGCCCCAAATTTGCAAGTGAGTTCAGTGCTCACTCCTCTTTATTTTGAACAATAAAGTGAATTAACTTGGGTTAATCTAGTTCTTTCATAATGACATTAAGAAATTTTTCAATTAACCTCTTTGACTGCGCGTTGTAAAGGACTTCATAAATTCCTCCACGTTCCGGGTGTGCGCGGTGCCCGGGGGCTTGGATGCACCGACTTTTGTCTTATCCACGTCTGCACGCCTACCTCCAGTTTACGACTGTGCGGATTAATCCCGAGTTTAGTTAATTTTGAATACAAATGGGGGCTTACGTTTAACTTTCTCTACCTTGGGCTGTAATAAAAAGGAACAGAGTCTTTAATAAGCCGAG
>NC_060078.1:85137500-85155000 GCF_922984935.1 Meles meles
CACTATCATTCCACCAGCCTCACAGAATTGCCGGCCACAAATAGTAATTAATCTTTTTATCCCTCAAATTGTAATTTTGACTATGAACTGTGCACGGCCATAAATCAGCGGCCCGCGCGCTGTATACAGTGCATGAATCACGGCCGGGACTCCGTCCGACCGCACACTCTGTGTTTAACAAGCTTTATAAGGAGCCATTGGGCTTTATTATGGCTCTGCCTGACTCCAACAAAAACTGAGCCCGGAGGCCCGGGGACGTGAGTTAAGATGAAAATACTTATTAGAGTACATTACTTCTTGATGTAGATATCGTTTTCCGCGGAGTAACACCACGGAGCGTGGCACGACATAAATCAGGGGGTTTTCGGAGACTAATAGGACCTGCCGTCATCTATTCATTACGCAGTCCCCAATTTGGGCCATCACTCATTAGTCAGCACGTAATTTGATGATTAACAGCACCGACTCAGCGGGCCTGCGAGCGTGCGGGGAGCACAAAGGCGCCGGCTTCGAGGAACGAGGTTAGAGGCGCTCTCTGGAAGCGCTCTCCGAAATAACTGGTCACCACTTCTCCGCGAGCGCCCGTGTCGAACCCTGTGGCGGGTCCCGGGCGCGGCAGGGCCGGACGCCTCGCGGGCACGCGCTGGAGCACACGCCCGTGAGCTGAGGGCCACAATGCGATCTGACATTCCATCATACATCCCGGAGACAAAGGTCCGCACAGGAATGTGAAGTAAGACATTTTCTTGTTAATAAAGCATTGATCCGACATATTGATTTTACATGACATGGCTTTGGCTGCGATTCTGCCCTCCTTTTTCTTTGCAAATAGTAAAGCTCTTCAGAATGCCTCGGCGAGTGTGACACGGCAAAACTCCTAACTCTCTGTGATGTAAATTCTGTATGTGTAAAAGCACTTCATAATCAAACCATTAATCATCAGAAGCTGTCAGCGTTGACTTGGGGGACAATTTGTCATGTCTCAGCCCGGCCCAGGACAAGGGTGTCACGGCAAAAGTGCAGCACGGGCCGATGGGCCTCCCCCAGCGACGTGGCCCAAAAAGGATTAGATAAAGTATTACATTTCTTGAGGAGGGAACAAAAAGGGTGGCCCACTGTGCATTTCTAACGTGTCAGGGTTTCTCCTCTCTCCCAGCTAATCACCATGACTGTTTGACTTAATGAATCGGCCTGATGAAAGGTGATCAGAAAAGATAGATGGGCGGCCACTATTGATTTCATGCAAATGGCCCTGACAGGTGATGGGTACTTTAATGCAAGCTTTCAGAAGCTTTATGACTTGTAATAACCATACACTCTCATTCTGGGAGAGACATTTTCCAGTGTTTCAGTTGAACTGATAATTCTCCTTCTAGGACCGAGACGGTTCTAAAGCGGTATAAATACGAGGCTACCTTCCACCTACCGCCGCGGCCCCGAGACGCTCCCATCCCACACGGCGCCAAGAGCGAGCTGGACGCACCACCGGACACCACAGGAGGAGGCCCTGCCGCTGTGCCCCCGGCCGATCCCCACCACCCCCTCACCCCCCCCCCCAGGCCAGGTCGGGCCCCGCAAAGGGCTGGGGCGGGGTGGGCACCACGGGGGCAGCCCGAAATCCCACCCAGGCCGCGGGGCTCGGCTCCCGGACACCCGAGGAATTTAACATGGGAAGAATTAGAAAAAATGGCCCTTGTCTTCGGACTCCGGGAAGAGTGGCATACGCTCGCGGTTCGCGGAGGCTTCCGAGAGCCCTTGGTGGGTTCAGAACAGCCGCCGTCCGCGGGGCCTTTCAGGGGCCGCACCGCCCCGGAGCCCGGCACACGGCACCTGGTGGGCCCGGGAGCCACGCGTGGAGGAGAAAGCACAGGGCCCCGCGCGCACCCCGCAGCCAACGGGCACGCCGAGTGGACAGGCGAGGGCCCAGCCGAGGCAGGGCAAGGCTCCGGCACGTCCAGTCACAGAGCACCGAGCCAGGCCAATCAATACCACTTTCCTGTTTCAGAACTGGGTAATTATGAGGGGGAGAGATTGCCTGACCTTTCACCTGCACTGCATTACTTTGCTGATATTAAGATAAATTGCCTGATTTTGGGTAAACATATGCTGCAATTCAAACTGTCAGCACTGGTTTGCTCAGGAATAATTTGTATTGATCTCCCGGCTTCTTCCCAATTTTGCTTACTGACCTCGTGGATAATTAGAGAAGGAGCCTTGGGTGAGCTCAAGTCGGGGATGAAGAAGAAATATGAAGAAGAATAAAGCAGATTTGTTTTATGTTAATATTTGTGGGTCCTCCGGCTGCCCTCACATCTGTCAGCATCAGGAGAGCCGTAAATTAATGTACTTGGTTCCTGAGCAATTTATTCCGAGGAATAATGCAGCAGCTTGCTCAGTGTCTGAACATGTGTCACTGGGTTAAATTAATTTAAACTCTGCCTTAAACACAACAAAAACAAATGTTATTTTCTGCTGAAGGGGAAAAAACAAGACATTCCTCAAAATGTGTTCTAAAGCTTCCAACTTACCGCGCGGGTGTCTGAGCGTCTGCGTCGGAGATGGTGAGTTTCGAAATAAGCCGCCTCCCCCCACCCCGAAGTAATTAGTGCCCATTATTTGTTCTGAATTCAAATCTCGCTACGATGGGCCGCTGCGTATAAAAGAGATGGATGTATGCACAAAATTATATCATTTAAGATATGTCAGATTATAAGGCTGTTGTATCAAAAGTCATAAAACAAATCTCCCTTGTGAAATATCTCTTTATTAACCATGCCATAAGATATTAACATTCCTCATTTAGTGGAGGGCCTTTTATCTGTTTCAAATACATTATTCGTCCTTTTAGAGATAAACTGTATTAATATCCATTTGAGTAGGCTACCGCGGCCTAATGCATAGTAATTTTTGTTGGAGAGCTTTTATTTTAGAATAAGAAAATTACACAGCAATAAAACCTGAATGAATCAGAAGCTAGAATAGCCGGGAATCACATTCCATGCCAAATGGGGCAAGCAATCGGGCAGCCTGTAGAAGCCAGATAGCCGGCTCTCATACGCAGGCCAGCGTCCAGCACGGGCCATACACACAGAGCCTGACACAGCCACACACGGCCCGGGACTCCTCCACGCCGCAGCAGCCTACAGCGCGGGGCGGATACATATTTAAATATATCTCAGTGTACCAGAGTTATCTCGTCACTTTACATGCATTAAAGTCCTAACAGAAGCAGCATTCTAAATATTTAAGTCATGCCCGCGTACTGGGGGATTAATCATAGCGCAATTGATGAAACGTTAACGGTCTGTGATGTCAGTTTAGGTCAGGACTGCCAGAGCGCACGTGGCGGCAGAGTGCGGCAGCGGGCCCGGGCTGCACCTGCGGCCGCCACGACCCCGACCCACCGGCCCACCGCGATCAGAACCGCGCCAACCGGTCCGAGTCGGCGGGCTTTTCTTGCCTGGGACATACACGGTCCAGTGTTCGTTGTGATGGCTTCATGGAGCTATCCAGCCCTGTCCTGAGGTCTGTGTTCATCTCTAATCCCCCCAAAATGTGTATGATCATCTCATTAGGCTCAAACAGCATGTCCATGAGGGTATAATCCTGCTCAGTTAAGCAAGGGGACATGGCCAGGGCCTCGGAGCTAATCACACGCCGGCAAAACCGCAGCCTGGAGAACATGGATATTTGGGGCCAGTGGTGTTTTCCTACAAAAAGCAGCTCTAGGAAAGAGACCGTCTTAAGTCCAGTCCATTACCTGACATTTATTAAGCAGTTACTATGTGCGGTGGGGCGGGGGGGCTCGGCTGTGGGAAAGCTGCCCCCGAGGGCTCCAGGGAGCGGCAGCCGTGAGCAAAGGCCACCCGCCGGTGGCGGTGGCCGTGGTAGCGGTGTGGTGGGCTGCCTGCCCAGGGCACAGAAGTCCTGTCCCTGCCCCCTTGGCTGGCGGCACTCTGCCGGCTCCCAGAGACTGGGCTGCAGCAGGAGGGAGGGAGGGATTGGGGTCACAGAGCTCCCCTGTGGCGGCCATCTCCTGCCCAGCCCTGCCGGGGAGACCGGGGAACCGACCCAGCATGCGCCCCAGACTAAGCACTCTTCCAGCCATGCTCCTGGTTTTAAAGGCAGCGGGCCTTCCGCGCCCTGGGGGGCACTTGCAGGTAGGAAATGGGCCACCTTCCGCGTCACCTCTCTATGGTTTAAGCGGAAGCCCGGCAAGCTCAGAAAGGTAGAGCAAGTTTTAGGTTTAGCACAAACATTCCTGCTGCCTGAAAAACCTGCCCACGACAATACAAACAGGAAGACATTCATTTGCTTCATTCCAGCTGCTGGTTGGAGCTATTAAATGAGTTCCAGTTTCATTTCAATAATGACCATCTTCCTGTAACTTCCCAATCCTGCATTTGTCATCGTGCAGTCATTTTCCCGCTACAAACAGATCCTCGTAATGAGGCAGTTTTTCACATTAGCAGCATAACTACATAATAAGAACATCTGCAGTTCCTTTTCCGAGGGACGAGCGTGCGCTTCGATGAAGGCAGCGGGGATTGTTAAGTAAGATCTAGTGTATTTCACTACCAGGATACCCAGACCCTGCCCCGACAGACTGCAAGCCTTCAGTGTGCCTGAATGAACACAGGTTGTAATGTGTAAAAATTAAATAAAGTAAAATTAAATTGCTCAATACAAAGACATCCCTCTAGAGGGTGTTAGTGATTTCAGTGACAAAGTGCTATTTGCTGACAAGTAGTTTACACATTAACCAGCTGAATCCAAGGGGGGGAAATGCCAATAGCAATTATATCACCTTGAGGTTATTAAATGTCCCACTGATAAGTAACTAGGTGGACTTGACCAGGTGATAAACACTGCTGCGAGGAAATGATCGCACAGTGAAGAATGTTTCTCTGTCCTGCTGTTTCTCCAGATAGCTTTTCTTTCAAAAACGACTGTATAAAAAGTTGCATTAAAAATGTGTGGCCGCCGAGGACAAAACCGGGAACTTAGCTCCCCCCCAAGTACCTCACGCCCCCCCCGGCCCCGCCCGCATGCTGCCATCACTCCACCTCCGAAACGTCACGCCAGGTCTGCAAAGAAGACCTGTTTTCTCTCCCTTTTTTAGGCGTTAAAATGACGCTAAGTTCTCCACTTCATCATCAACTGTCTCCTCCAAGCGCATTTCATCTATAAGAAATTCAGATGCTCGGGAAATTAAAATTTCAAAGATCTGCTGCAAAAAAAAATCAATGGGGCGAGATCAATGCTCATAGAAATTTCATGAACTTTGAACTGATCCGGGATGATGATGAGAGGTGCCTGGAGTTTCAGGCTGCTGACGGCTCTGGTGCGGATGAACAGCGGCCAGCACGGCGGAGAGGAGGGCCGCGGTGCGGATGGGTTTTCGCTTTCATATTTTGTCCGACAAAAAAATTAATTTTTAGTCTATTTCAGTAACAAGCAAAAATAGAAAAAAAAAATCTGCCTTCCCGACGCGACGTGTAATAGCCCCACTTCTTAAGAACACCTAATGCTTCGCACGTTAACGCGCCTACGAAATGAAATCGGTTCCCTCTGCAGCCGATTGCAGGTGCAAATTAATATTGTAAAATGAAGATCAATACACGGACAGGGCCAGATCAATACCGGCTAAATTATTGCTGCATTTTCCTCCTCATTCAAGATGAGTTGTGTTTTCCTCTCAAAGTCAATACTTTGCAGCTTTTCTCATTAATTTCTCAATAAATTTGGCAATGAATTTCAATCACAGAACTCGGCAGGGTGAGCCAGGCATTGTGGCGTGCCTGGGAAACACAAAGGCCACGGCAGCCGTGCCTCAGTCACCGGGGGTGCCGGCCCCCAGAGCCACCCACCCCCGACCCCAGCCCGGCCCCCGGGGTGAGAGCAAACGGGAAGACTCCGGGTCACCCATCGTGGGTGCCAAGCGGCTAACCCCGGGGCGCCCTCCCTGGCGTGACTGGGCTTTAAGCGTCCCCGCCGCCGGCAGGGGCAGCTCCAACCGGCCCGGGGTCAGCCTCCGGCTCGCACAGCCGCTACCCCAGCAGCCCCTCTGACCCGCCAGCTGAAGGGTACTTCCTGGAAACGAGACTTCCAAGGATGGGAAAAGTGCCACACTTGACTTCTAATCGGAAGTCAGGCGCCTCCTCGTTGGAGCGGGGAACACGTTGCGGTATTCACACCGACAGCCCAAGCCGGCCTGTGCACAGGGACCCGCTTCCATTCACTGGCGCCTGGCTGCGGATGGCGGCATTGTGATGTGAACCAAACGCAGAAGAGGGGACAGCTCCTCCTCCTTGTTCCCAAACAGCAGGGGTGTGACAACTTCTGGACTGCGTTCAGGCCACTCTGTTTACATCCCTCGAAGAACGCACAGGATCCCAGCGGATCCCAGCGCTTGTCGTCGTGGGCAACGGCACCCACCGAGCCCAGCCGGTGGCTGAGGAAACCCGGGTCCCCGCGGTTGCAGCTCTGGGTGGGGAAGGGGTGCTGTCCCGTGAGCCCCTCCTTCCCCCACCAAGGCTGTTCTGATGCACATGAGCGCCCTGTGCGCATGCAAGGCGGGCGGTGAAAGTCAGCCTCCTGCACACGCGGGCTCGCACGACCCGTCCTCCCGTCCTTAAGAAAGAAAAATCCAGGGTCCTGGTGCTGCTAACCCTCTTAGAGAGGCTTTTTCCAGGAAAGGGTCTTAAAACCCAAAGAGGCAACGTAACGCTCTGTGGAGAACCGTCCCGGCAATGAATTTGCATACTTTAAAGCAGCGTAAATGTCCGTGAAGACGAAAGCTGAAGAACGAGAGGCCGCGGGCCCAGGCCGGAGGAGCGCCCCCGCCGAAGGACCTCCCCTGCGCTTCCCGCCACCCCCAGGGCCCACGCACGCCCGCCAGCTCGCCCGCCGGGGCGTCCTCCTCCCGGGAGGCAGGGCCGTCCCCATGTCCCCGCGCCTGCCCCACTGCACACGAGTGCACGGAGCTGCTGGAGACATAGAGGGAAGAGAGGGACCAGCGCGCAAGGATCACAACACTTCGGACTCCGAGAAGCCGCAGTGAAGGAACGCTCCACCTGTCCACTCAAAAACTTGTTCCTGAGCGTGTGGCAGCAACGTCACCCGTGATGCCCCAGCATCGGCGCACTGAGGTCTCTCTGAACAGAGGAACGGTACTGAGTCACGCAAAGGAATGATGCCCTGAGGCGACCCTGCACGTGGCCTCCGACACAGGCACGGAGGGAGAGACACATGTCCCCATGAGAGGCCAGGAGCAGGTGACGTGCCCAGCGGGAGGTGGAAGGGGTTCCTGGGAGCCACAGGTGCAGGGGGAGGGTGGGAGGAGCCGGGCGCGAGGGCTGAGGCGTGCGGGGTTCCTGCCGCTGTGATGAAAGTGTTGAACCAACCACGGTTGTGCACTTTCGCGAGTGCACTACAGCCGCGCACCGGGCCGTGTGCGGGACTCTGGACCACAGCTGGATAAGCATCTGGACTTTAGAAGAAGCGGGTTGCGGATCGGGGTTAGAGCACGCCCTCTGGCTACCCACCCACCCCCCGCCGGGAAACTGCTCCCACGCTCCAAGGGCACCGGCCCGACGCAGGCTTCGGCGCCTGCGAGAAGGAGGGAGGCCCACGCCCGAGCACGCGGCAGCCCGGCGCAGGGACGGCGCGGGGCGGAGGGCCGGCCTCCCACTCTGAGCAGCATGTGGCTTCCCAGCACGACGGCCTCTCCAGGCTCCACGCAGACTCTACCTCCTGGTTTTCCGGGACAGGAACGTTCTAAGGCAAAGTCTTTAAAGACCTCACCGAGATGAACGTAAATCCTGGACTCCCCCAGCCACCGTCCTCGAACGCGGGATTCTGGGTCTGAGCTCACGCAGGACAGCCCTGTGTCCGCACAAGAGGCCCCGCTGTACTGGGACCAGAAGCGCTCTGCAGCCTCACGGGGACTCCCTGCCACCCGGGGCCTGGCCGCTCGGGCGTTCCCCCAGACTTGCTCCTCTGAGCTCACACTTGGCCCTCGCTCCTCCCTCCACCCAGAAAACCCCACCCCTATTCCCTGCGTGCAGGGGACCCGCCCGGCCCCTCCCCCACAGCGTCACTGCCCGAGGTCTCCCTCCTGAAAGACCCTCCGTGCCTCCGCTGTCCCTTTTCTCGTACAACCCAGCACCTTTCCGGGTTTCACTCCTTTTCTACGTCCTGTTTTGTTCCAATGAGCCTCGGAGTCCCCGGGATCGTACACGAGGCTCCATCTGCCGAGAGCCGCCCCCAGCAGGCTCAGGCTGCCGGGAAGAAAGCTGGCTCCTTCCTCCGGTGAGGGTCCCCCTGCCCAGGGCCACCCCGCCCCGTCACCTCTCAGACCAGCTGCTCCCCTCCTCCTCTCCAGCGCCTGCAGTGCCGGAGTGAGTACCTGCTGCAGGCAGGCGCCGGGACCCCCGGAAGTCTCCGGACACCGAGCGCAAAGCCCAGATCGCGCTGACGGGAAGCTCAACATCACATCCCCGGACACCACGTTCACCTTCCACGTCATTCCCGTCGGGGGCATCTTCCGAGAGCAGAGGACGGGAGTGATGCGAGCGGCTGCAGAGTTCTTGGCCGGTGGAGAGCAGGGGTGCGTGGGGATAGGTGGGCGCAGGGCTCGGGCACAACAGGCGTCCACCACCACCGCGCCCGGACAAAGCCCCCTGACCTGGGGCACGGTCGTGGAGGCTGTGACGACAGACCGTCAGCGGGAGCTCCCCAGGGCAGGTGACGGGCCACGTGACGCTCCAGCCCCCACACCCGGCGCACCTGTCCCTTGCCTTCGTGGTGTTTAAACGAGTCACCCCCGAATTAACCTCCGTCATAACTGGTGACAAGCACACGCGGCCCATGCACAGGCTTCAGCTTGGGAATACCCAGCGGTCCAGCCTGGCCAAGCTCGCGGCCAGGCGTCCGTCTGTGCCCCCCGTCATGGAGATCCTGCTCGCACAGAAGTGCTGGGCTCCCTTGGCCTGGAGGCTTGTCCGCCAGCCCAGCACCACGGCGCCGGGAAGCTCACGTGGGAGGTTTCCAGATTGGGGACGTGTCCGTTAGGAAAAGCACGAGCTGGTCTCCAACACCAGCGCTGGAGTGATTTCTGCAGTAAAGCCTTTGGCTGCCACCGGAGCCGCGCGCCCAGATTCACAAGAATGGGGAGGACGGTTGCACGTTGCAGGCCACCAGCCCCTCCCTCCACCGGCCACTGTCCACGGGGCTGCGACAGGAAGGGCCAAGGGGCATCCAGCCAAGGGCCTCCTTGGGGATGGAGGGATGACAAGATGGAAAAGGGATCCAGCAGAATCCCCCACATCCAACGGCCTCGGTGCCCTGACCTGGGTCCTCGAGGTTCCTGGATGCTCTCAGAGGGGGACGGGCCAGCCCCTGGGGCCCGTGTGGTCAGGCAGTCGGACCTCCATGCGTGGGAGATGTCAGGAAGGCCCGCCTCATGAGGACAGGGAAGGGGCCATCCGCCTAGAGAAGAGTCAGACCCACCAGCAGGCTGCCCCTGAAAGGAACTTTCTCCAAAGATGCACAGCAACGCTCACCACGGTCTGCAGTGGCCGGCTGTCTCCACGGCAGTTTCTGTATGTAACATTTACCACGGCCCATAGTGAGTCTTCCTCGAGCACACGCACACGCCCTCGGGCCCCTAGTGGAGCCAAGTTACTCCACAGGCTCAGCAAGAACGTCTGCAGACTTCTGTTTTGGGGGGGAGGGGCAGAGCAAACGGGCCGTATCACTCAGCTTTCCGTTTTGTTGTTTTCATGGAAAAACCGTTCTACAAAAGGAATGACTCGGTTTGCGTTTTCTACCATGAATTAAAAAGGCCCAGCTGATGTGGATGATAATTTTTTAAAAGTACCTTGTCTCAGGCTGAGGTTCTGGGATCCGAGTCTACTCGGAACAAGCGTGTACAGACGGGTCTGCAGACCTTCCCCCCGCTGAAGCCAAGGGAGGCCCTGAGCCGCGGCAGCCTCCCTGTCCCCGCGCCCGGCACTCCCTGCCTGCCTCCAGCCCGCGACCCCCTGCCCAGTGCCCAGTGTCCAGCCGCTCCGGCCAGGTGGTCGGGGGGCCCATGGCTCCGCGAATGCGGTGAGCCAGAAAGAAAATACAAACAAACAGTAGCGTGTGTCCTGCTGCTTCCTGGGTCACCGTGCGACCGGGTCCGTCTCGAGCGTGAAAAGGTCGGCACCGTGCCGCGTCCAGCTCCCGCTGACCCGTCTGTTCCAACGCCGCCCTTGGTCTTCACCGTTGAACTCGTGGGTTTTCGCCAGCCTGGCTTGTGTGACCTTATTTCACCTCTTCTCTCTGCTTTATTCTGCATTCCGGTGGACTGTGGTCACTTTGTTGAGCTTCTATGTGGCGGTTCCCGTGGTCCCTGCCCCGGTGCCCTTCCCGAGCTGTTTCTAGAAGTGTGGCCGGCATCCTTGCTGTCCAGAGACTCGAACGAAACCACTGCTCTAGGTTCCATTGGGTCCCGTGAGTCCTCTCCCCTGGGCCCCCAGGCAGGGGGGGGAGCGGGACCAAGGACCCCGCTGGCGCAGGGGGCCGGGCGGGCGGAGGGGGTCGGGCCTGCCGCCTCCGCCCGTCCACGTCTCGACAATCACTGAGTGAAACCCGGATGACCCTTTTGTCCTTTGGGGAAGATAAATGGCCGTCTCCTCTCCGCGACATTTTGTCGGGTTTGGTGCTGGAGAGTCAATACCTTCACCTTGGCATGGAAACTTCGTGATTTATCAGTCGGCTCCCCCCGGGTTGGCGCGGCCCCGGAGAGTGCAGCCAATCGGGGCACCGGGAGCCGACTTTGGTCACAGCCACTCGGAAAACCACCACAGCCCCTCCGATGACAGACAAATGTGTCTTGTTAGCAACTGCCCAAAAGCGCTTGACTTGTACTAATAACAAAAAGGCCATGCTGGTCACCGTGGGTCCAAAGACGGAGCACCCTGTCACCAGCCTGGTTGGGAAATTAGCAAATAATGTTCTTTTCCTTGATAAATGGGTGACAGCTCCCTCTCACCAATCATTTTTAACATTTTGATGCATGCCTATGATCCCACTGGAGAAGCAGAAAAGTTTACTGGCCCTCAATTTTCAGATGATGAATGGAAGTCTCTAAGTGTGCGATTTCTGTATGAGGTATAGTTCATTTTAAGCAATTCTAGTAAATGGGTGTCACTGATTAGGACAAATAGTCTACTTGTGCAATAGCACAAGCGGTGTGTCTCATTCCCCGGCCTCCTTCGAGACAAGAGAGAAGGGGACAGCCCTGACCCCGGGAGCCCTGCCAGCGCCGCTCCCGCCGAGGGCGCGCGGCCCAGGGTGCACACTCCCCGCGCCGACCCGGTGTGGCGGGCACACAAGCCGCCGGCAACCCCGGGTCACGCTGTACCGTGCTGAGGACACCGGGGGGCACTTCCCTTCCCCTGTGGCCCCAAGAGCCCTGCAAACAACCCCGGTGTGCACCCTGTCCCAGGCAACAGTCTGCCGTCTCCCACCAGCAGGTGAACGAACGACAGATGCCACGGTGGGCTGGGTGAGGTCGGGTGAGGCGGCTGTCCCCGTTCTCCAGCTCTGGACAGGTCTGGACACGCCCTGAGCTGCACACACAGCCCCACCTGCCACTCCTCACAGAAAGCCAAAGGCCATTCATTCCACCAGGGCCACCGCCGCCCGTGGATCCCCTCCGACCGACTGCTGAGGAGGAACCGTGACACCCCCCCGGGGCGCTCACAGAGGGGAACAGACAGGAACCAGCCAAGACGCACAGGACCCCACCGGCCAGGGCAGGCCGCTCGATGGGCCAGAAGCCTCCCCAAACCCCAGGGCCCGTAATTACAATATTTGTCTCTCCAGCAGACCCACATACGTGGTCAAAAATCTGTAACTCCAGCAACCAGGGGCTCTCATGGAAGAGAAAGGAGGAGCACTTAGGGCAGGTGCTGTAAAAACAGTCCGATCTGTGCGGCGCACTTCGAAACCACTTGGGCTGTGGGTACAGGGAGTCTGTGCGCAGAGCGCTGGCCTGGGGGACGGTCGGGGCGTTACTGACTGTGCAGCGTGTCACCGTGCCATTGACAGAACCACCTCCGAATGCACACAAAAGATCTTTAAAACACTTCAGAGACATGAGTGCCTTTCAAGGGGGTGCCGGGAGGCGGGTGAATGGGGGAAGCCTGCCAGAGGCGACCGGAGGCCCTCAGCGAGGAGACACTCCCCCTCCCTCCCCGCCAGCGCCAGGACAGCACCTTCCCCACTTCAACACGTCGCCTGCTTAAGGGACCACCTAACTTAAAAAAGAAAGCACACACACAGAAACACTGTATCGGAAAGAACACAGACTGTTGCCGCTACTGGCTGAGTAATGATGTCACGAGGCGGAAACTGAACGCACGTCTTCATGCAGAAAACCATCGCTTTCACGTCCCCGTCAAGGAAACGCGGAGCAGACCCACGGAGTCGAGCCCCGGCTGCACGCGCCAACTGCCGATGCGTCGGTTAGGAGGGGTCTGGCCGTTGGCAGGCAACATGCTGACTCCTGGTACTTTGTGAGAAGAGACCTCACAGGCGAGGCCAGCCAAGCATTCAGGTGCAGGAGGTCAGCTGTGAGCGCCCCCCACCCCGGCTGCACCCCGGGATCCTGTGGAATGATGCCGGAAGACGAGCCACCGCCAACCAGCCCCGGCTCTTCTGTGGGACAGGAGAGCCTTCTGCCGCATGGACACTGGGAGAAAACAGTGATACCCACACCGGAGCGGGGACGCCTCCCACCTGGAAACGTGTCTGCTAACTTGTTCTCATTCTCACAGAATTCCAATTAAAAGCACACAGTTTCCAATTTGTCTTAATCGAGTAACATGGCGATGCCTATATTCTAATTAAAAAATGATTTCTTTCATTGCTCTCAACAGTTTGATGTGTTTCTCCTGGTGACGTTGTCCACATCAGCTTGCCCTTCACTGTGAGTTTCTCAGGTAGGACGACGGGCCAGGGCTACTTTAATTATTATCAAACAAGCAAATGATACTCTCTTAGACAAATATTAAAACAAGCATTGCGCTCAGTTACTAATTTGCACTGTTCACTTTTAAACGCAGCAAATCTCTCATTAATTTAATTTTAGGTGCCCCCCGTTCATATCGCATTTTACCGTCTAAAAGGCAATTTACTATTAACTGGCAATTACATACAGAGTGATTGTTAATTCTGCTCCTAAGTGCTAGCCGCTTGAAAATTGTTCTCTCTCTCTAATTTTTGACCTTCTTACAACAGGGGTGAGGCAGACTGGGAATACAAAGGACTAGTATGGAGGAGCCGGACATGTCATTTGTGACTCATTCTTTTAATTCACCGTGCTAATCAAGTGAACTGCCACTGCCTCCCAAGGTAATTGTGCCTTTATAGTAGTTGAAAGCAGCAGGCAGAAGGGTCTGGATGGATTGGCTTGGCCGACCTCCCCTTCCCAGGGCGGGGGCAGCAGAGAGCGCCTGCACCCACTCTGGGTTGACTAATCGGGTCTGATTCTGAAAAATCTGGTGTTTCTCAGATCACTGTAAACAGATCATTTAGGCCTTTTGCCTCTGGCCGGTGGTTGGGGCCCCTCCTCTGCGCTCAGGTCCATTATCCCAGGCCTGGCCTGGGAAGGTTCCCTGCAAGGGTGTCCCAGCAGCCTCCGGGGCTGATGGGAGCCAGATGCCCAGGGGACAGAGCCCTCCCTGAAGGGGCTGCCCGCGCGGGTTCCTGACGTCCAGAAGGGCAGGCTCAGTTTTCAGCGGGGGCAGTGCAATTCCCCGTGATTGCTTCATTGTCCCCGTCAATTTCAGGGCAATGCAAATCAGACAGAAGCTTCCAGGTCAGACAGGTTATGACCCCACCTTTCCTCTGCTCCCTGAGAGTGTACGGGCCCCATATCCCTTACACAGCGTTTGAAATGTATATTCCCGTTAATGATTGGGGTGTGGGGGGAGGCAATAAATTAGCCTCCTGCTAGGAAAGGCTGAGCTCACTGAATGGCTTCATTGAAACGCCCATTTGTGGGAGAACTCTTGACAGAGGAAATCCCCAACGCCTTGGGCAGCAGGGGCCCCGGACCAGTGTCCCCAGAAGCCCAGTCTTGGGGTGCCCGCGATGTCCACAGCAGAAGCGGAAGACAGCTTCGGGCTGACGGGCTCAGCAGGCACTCACCAAAGGATGGCCCTCACCCTGAGCAGGGAGGAAGGGAGCAGCCAGTGTGCTGGCGTCCTGCACAGAGAGCCACCCCAACACCCAGCCAGCCCTGACACCGGCAATGCCAGGCACTGCCCACGTGACACCCGCCCTCCCTCGCTCAGTCCCTCCCGCTTATTTCCAAAGCTCAGCCCCGCCCCGCCGCCATCAGCAGGCAGGGCTGTCTGTCGGGCCACTTTCAGCCACGCTCACTGTGGTGCCCTAACCCAACCAGGACGCTAGGTCCTGTGGCAGACATGGGAGCCCACACATCACATGGCTCATGAGCAGAGAGCAAACGTGTCCTCCTTGGAAGGACTGGGGACCCCAGTGGCCATTACCCTGTCGCAAAAGGTACCACTCGCCGCATGCCCCCCGGGGCAGATGCGTCCCTAAGTTCTCCCTGACTCCCACAAGACCCATGGGGGGAGGCCGAGGAGTGGGCGGGATGCAGTGAGGTCGGGGGCCCAGCGTCCAGGTCCTCAGGCCAACACCGGGCAGAGCAGAGGCTCCCAGGGTGCAGCTCACAAGCCAGAGGCCCATGGGGGTGTCCTACCCCCCAAACAGGAAGCACTGCGTGGGGTGTGGAGAGGGTGCAGGGGCACAACGACAGCTCACATACAAGGCTGGGCCCACAGCAGGTGCCGGAAGCCCCAGCGGGCACAGGATGGGACTCTGGCCGCTCCTCCCAGACACTGGCCCCGTACTGCACCAGCCCCACGGGGCTCGCTTGTTGGAGTCGTATTGGGGCTTACTAGATGCCCATGTTCCAGAACCCCATTATGCGTGGGACACACTGGCGACCTCACAAACTAGAAGAGCCGCCCTTCTCTATGTCTGGTTTTGCCAGGAAGCCCAGAGCATCCAGACCGCAGGAGCGAGCCCAGGGACGGACACCCATAGCTCTATCGCTACGGGGACTTCCCTTGGTTCCTGCACAGTTCTGGGCTCCTAGGAGCGTGTTCTGGTCCCACAGGAGAAAGTGGACCGCAGTATGGGCACCCCTGCCCCACCTTGACCACTTGGCAGGGTGCAGGGTTTGGGGAGGACAGAGGACCACCGAGGCACCCACCGAGGACCCCAGGTGCCACAGGCAGGCAGGTGCTTCGGGTCTGGCTGCCTCTGGGGACAACAGCCATGGCTCTCCGAGAGGACCCGCATCCAGCACCCCCGGAGCTGATGCCGGGCCTGCGGGAAGTGGTGTGGAGGAGTTTACATTTTGCCATTTTCTACCCACTCAACGCTTCCTACAAGGGGCAGTGAGTGAGGAACCTGCCCTCCGTCCTCAAACTCCTAAGTGGAAGGCGCGGCTGCAGCCCCTCAGCCGCCTGCCCGGTGGACGGAGAGGCCCCCTTCCCCGAGGGAGGCCAGACCCTCTCCAGGACCTCCTATAGCCGCTGGCAACAGCGTGCGGCCCCAGCCCAGGCTCCCGGCACAGACGTCCCCCTCCCGCCCCCTCACCATGCAAACACACTGAGGCCACAACAGGAAAGAACAAGCGCCCGTCCGCATCCCCCACGTGGGTTGTGGCAGGGCCTGCCCATCCGTACGCACACTTCTCCAGAGCCTTTGCTGCTGGCTCGGACTGGAGACCCAAATGCAAAGACGCTTTGAGTTTATCCATGGCGTTTCCCAATAGCCACCTGGGACGGATCGTGTTAACTGAGCGTCCATGTGGGCAGGGCACCACGTAGGACCCCCTGGGATAACGAACATGCCACTTGAGAGGTGACCCTTTTTGGTGACTCAAGTTTGAGACCCTCGCAGAAAACGGGTCCCCTCTGAGAAACAGCAGAGGGCGAGAACAAACGCCTGGCTTCACCAGCGGCCCACCCACGACAGTACGTGTGGCCTCAGGCACGTGCCCTGCGTGTCGTCTCTGAGTCCCTGTGTGTGCAAGTGAGCCGCGGCACCGTGGGCAGCCATGCGGCGAGAGCACGGGCCAGGCACGTGGGCAGCTGCCCAGGGGAGGCTGGGCTCACTTGCTGACAAGCCGGCCGCCTCACTCCGAGGCCCGAAGGCAGAGGGCCACAGGTGCGGGGACGGACCCCGGAGCTCACGGCCTGTGGGGGCTGCACCTGTCCTCAGCATCGCCAACTCGGGCAAGAATGTGGAAACCCTGCACCCCACTGACCCAACCCTCGGGCCCAGGGGGGTTGGCCTGTCTGCACGGGGACCCCACCTGTGCAGACTGCACTGGAAGGAGCCTCCCCCCCGCAACCTGGCCACCGAAGTCAGAAGGCATGAACTCACCCGTGTAGACAAACCGCCCAGGAGCACCTTTACAGAACTGCTTGGACTTGTAGGACAGGGTGACTTCAACGACTCCAGGAATGTGCCGCGGTGGGGTCTGCACCCGGATGGCGTGGGGAGTGATGAGCTACGAAAACCACACGTGAACAGGCTTTCAGGGGCACTGGCCGGGGAGGGCAGGCACTTGTCGGGGGGACACAGTTACCAAAATGAGCACAAATTGGACCATGATCCCGGCGTGCTCCCTCCGAGCTGTCACCCAGAGACGGGCCGGCAGTGTTCTTTAAGAAAAGTATCTGCAACCCATCCCGGGTTTTACTTTGCAGGAAAGGCCACAGGGCATCATTCATATGAAAATTGCCACCATATGTCTCCTTAAACCTGCTTCTAGTAATTCTAGCACTAATTGTCCCAGCGCACGGGGGACTCCTACGGCAGATCTGAAACCCCAGGGTCTGGGTGGGGGGGCAGGGCTCTGTGCCCACCCACCAGAGAAGCCCCTGCCACCGGAGAACCCTCAAGTTCCGGCATGCGCGACAGGATGCCCGGTGTCCACACACCATGCCCCGCCACGGACAGCTCCGGGACAGCGGGCTCGTGGGACAGCTCTGGCGGGACGCGGCCCAGGCGCACAGGCTTACCTCGCTCCACACCAACATGGTTCCGAACACGACTTGTAGGCCGTCAAAGAAGTTGTCTCCGATTATGATCACGGTGGCTCCCCCCGTGGTCCAGCCTTCACTGGGGCTGATGGCCTTGATGCACGGAGTGGCTGCTCACACAAGACAGAGAATGCGCCCCTTAGAGCCCCGGGCCCGGCTCCCACCACTCCACCCGCCGAGGGTCGTGCCGGCGCAGCAGGACGAGAGGAGGCCCGCTGCTCCGGGCGGCACGCAAAGGGCAATCGTACATCAGCATGTTGATGTGTTTAAAGCAAACTATTAAATGTTTTATAAAGCAAAGGCCAAGCCACAGAATACGGGTGAGCAAGGAAAAAAAACTGGCTTGATATAGCAAATTA
>NC_060078.1:85160000-85175000 GCF_922984935.1 Meles meles
CCCCTGGTGCGGGCAGTGCGGCATGAATCAACACAAAGGTGGAGCAAAGGAAAAAAAGCATCGCAAATCAAAAGACATGTAACATGTGTGCCTACCATTTTCCAGATAAGAAGGGGCCGTACCTTCTGATGGGTCTAGGCGGCGGGCCCGCCGCCCGTGTTTGGAATTGTTGTGCACAAACATGTTGTCGGACACGGCCAGCACGTGGCCGTCCACGTTGACTGTTGTCGACACAACAACCTGCGAAGACGAAGCGGAGGTGAAACGCGCGGGCGAAGGGAAGAGACGCGAGCCTCCGCCAGCCCCGCGGTGCGCACCGGGCGCAGAGCTGTAGGCACTGGGCCGCTTGTACCGAGCTCCCAGCCGCGCACACCGGGCGGCCCCTGCTCCCGGACAGCCTCCCTGGCCTCCAGCACCTGCACCTTTTTCGGCTCGTGGGGGTGGGCAAGCTGTTTTGCTTTGTTTTGACTCGGGATTGCTTCTCTTCGAAACCCGCTACACTAATTACAGTTTAATCTCCTATTATGCTAACAAGTGAATTCAATTCAGAGAAATATTCTTCTAGCCATTAGCTTCAGAAACACCCCTCCAGCCGCTCATTTTAAAGCTGCTGTTTTGATTGATCTGTTCACATATTGATTAGATAGTTTATCTAATTAAAGTTAGTTCACTTGAGACTGTCCTCTCTTGAAGAGTTGTGAGGACTCCGAGTTGCCAAAAACAGGCTTCTTAGATCAGAAGCACTCGAGCTACCCCAGCCCATCATCCGCGGTCCCCGGATAGATTTGACAATTACATCTAATGTCTGGGAACAAACCTTCTTGCATCTGAAAAGACCAAGCTGAATATTAGGGACAGCATTTTTAACCCAAAGCAAGAATCCTTTCTCAAGTTCGCTGCGGAGGCTGGCAAGGACCTTGGTGCTGACAGGAGGGCTTCTTCCACTGGACAACCTTGCCGACCCCGGGCGCCTTCGCCAACAGCCCAGAAATGGCCCCCCTTAATGGACTCAGGAAATGGGAATCACTACCCAGCCTTAAGATGTTTCTTAAATGGGGCTGTGTGGCCTATTGTGTTCAGAAGAGCTGATGCGAGTAGCGAAGACGCAAGCCCTGGTTCTGTCTGGGTCAAACAGGAGGCCTCGCTCAGGTGGCTGAAGCCGGCCTCAGGAGTGCGGGAGCCTGGCCTTGACCACATGTGGGCAGTGGTGAGGGCCAGCACCACCTCGAGAAGCTCAGCCCCACAGAGAAACATGCCGCTGGACAGGAGAGGGGGAACTAGAAAGGCGCCCAGTCCGCGTCCGCTCTCCCCGCCTGGTCTGCACATGTCCAGACACGCATGGAAAATGACTACTGAAAGCCAAAGCTACAGCGGACCGTGGTTAACAGAACATGGTTCATTCCACGGAGCCGACGTAGGGCAGTAACACCGGGGCAACTGGGAGTGCATGCGGGGGTGCGTGCGGATGCTCAGAACCTTCCACAGACTCCTCCCGAAAGCACAAAACTGCTCTTTGAGAAACCAGTCCGTTAGAGGAACGCCGGGTGTCTCAGTCGGTTAGGCGTCTGACTCTCGATTTCAGCTGGGTCAGGATCTCGGGGCTGTGGGATGGAGCCTGCGTCGGGCTCTGCGCTCACCAGGGATTCTGCCTGAGAGTCCCTCTCCCTCTGCCCTCTCCCCCACCCCCCAAAAAAATCTATTAGAAAAATAATAAATAAAACTGATCAAACAAAATAAATTGCATTTTCAAGGGTTAAGAAAAGGTCAAAGCTGCCTACATAGATAAATATTTGTATGTGTATATGTACGTATGTATGTGTGTCAACGTATGTGGAACTGACTTTTTCATAAAGTCTCGGGCCCCACAGGAAGATTGTGAAGCAGGGGCCATACCCACCATACCCCAAAACTCCTCCCAGGGGCAGCCTCCTTGACGCTGCTTTCCCAGGTGGGCCTCACCAAGACGGCTGGAGTCTCACAACGTCGGGCCCCTCTGAGCCTCAAAATAAGGTGGGTACGGCCTTCCTCGTCCCCACATCCAGCCTCAGACCTGTCAGCCTCCTCTTGTCGACGACCACCCACCGACAGGGCGGGCACAGACGGCGGCCTGGCCGCCTCTGCCCCCAGGACGCGGGGCTCGGGGGACGCGCAGCATCACCTGACCGAGAGGCGCAGCCACGGATGAACACTGAGCCACAGACTTGACCTTCTCCAAGTTCTTAGGCCACGATACGTAAAAGAAGCAAGAAAGGTAAAAATAAAATTTTTAAAAAAAGGACACTGCCTTTGCTCTGTCCTCTCTATCTAGGTCAGTCACCGAGGGAAAAACGAGCGGCTCAGCAGAGAAAGCAGACAAGCTGCGTTGAGTTTCTTGGCCTGGGTCGGGCCTGCCGTGCACCTGCAGGAAGGTGCTGATTGGGGAAGCCGCTGCAAATATCGTGGAGGCCCAGACCAACTCTTAGGTCCTGCACACCTTCTGAAAGGCGGGATGCCAGGCCAAGGAGCAGAGAGGTCCTTCCTTCTAGTAACTGTGGGCCACGTGCGACTGATGGCGTGTGGGCCGATGGCAAGTCAATGTGCGCCTTCCGCTCGGCTCCAAGGGGCAGAGGCCACCGTGAAGCCTGGCACCAGAAAGTGGAGGCGGCCCGGCTGTTTACAAGAGACACTGTCCCCACCTGCAGACCATGACTGTGGACCAGCCCACGGACCCTTCTCTGATTGGCTGGCTGGCTGTGAAGACAAATGTCACGTGTCCTGAAGGACTAGAAGGGAAGTTAAATTGCTAAAGATGACCTCGAGCGGTCTGAGGGTAAGTCGTCCGGCCTAGCATTCGTTCCCACTAGCTGCCGCCTTCTCCTCTGGCTGGTAGGGACGAGCGGCAATTCTGCGTCTCAGCCCAGAATAGTTTTACAATTAAAATCAGCAAAATAATCCACCGTGCGTGGAGTACCCCCAGCCTGAAGTAACTCCCGATGGTTCACAAAGATCTGCACTCACTGATGACCCCCAGCTCTCTGCCCTCTCGCCTTGACCGGAAATCCTCTGAAGCAGCCCAGAAAAGGAGTCGCCTGCATCGAGCAACACAGCTCCAGCGATTAGGCATGGGCTGAGGACGCAAGAGCACATCATCCCTGAGGAAAAGGAAGCTGAGCTGAGGGAACATTCTGGACTTTGGAGAGGCCACGTCAAACAGGCACCGCTCCCTTCATGAGGAGGCTCCAAGGTCTGGTGCTCACCCAACAGGCTGCCCTAGGGCTCTGCCCCACGAAGAATCCACCCATCGATCCCTGAAAGAAGACCCCTGGGCAGGGGCCCCGAGTTCTCATCAACTGTACATGGCTACGTACAGCTGAGGAACCGGGCTGGGCTACGGACCAGCGTATCGGAAGAGACTCTGAAACAGTCATTCTGAAACACACCTACGAGGTTCACCGTGGCCAAGCGTCCAGGGGAGCCCAACCTAACCTGCGGCTCTGATAACTCTGACTTCCAGGTACCCGGACGTCCAACGTGGGAGCCGGGCGTGGCGGGACCACCCTAAGAGGGGCACCTTAGAAGCCAAGGTCATGCCGTCACGAGACGCAGGGGTCTCGTCTCCGCACCCCTCCGTCTTGTCCAAGGCCTCGGCCACCGTGGGCCGCGCCAGGGGCCGGGGCTCTCTGGGCTGACACACGTGCCCTCTTCCGCCGTCCCATCCAGCGAGGCTACGAACAAACCCTTCCCTCTTTTCTGCCCAAATGTCAGAGCCAACTCCGGTGCGCACAGACTCGATGAGTCTGGCATACGGAAGAGGCCGAATCATTCTTAAAGCAAAGCAATTTAAATATTCTATCCAACGAGCCAGTCCTGGTTGGCTCCCAAGCTTGTGGAAAACTCAAGACCGTTTTCTGAACAGTCGCAACATCAGGGTTCAAAGTGCACGGCGGAGCCCGGATGGGCGCACGGAGAGCTGCGTACCTGGAACCGTCGCATGTCCCGCGGGTTGCCGGCATTCTTCAAACAGTTCTGATTGCACTTGAGGAAAAACTTTAGAAAGAATCTATAAAAATACAAAAAACAGACATGTGTTAGGGTCAGGAGACGAACTCACAAACTTTAGAAAGACACTGCAGGCTCCGGGAGCGGTGGAGACTCCCTGCCGCCCATGCTCGTCGCCCGTCGGGGGCAGGACTGGGTCCTGGGTCCGAGGGCCGGCGCAGAAGATGTCCACAGACTTACATCTGTCTTGGCATGACGGTCTCTGAGCTTTATGACAACAGTTGCAAGTTTGACGGGCCATTCCTTGCCTGGCCCTTTGTGCAGTGACCCGTTGGGGACTGTCAGCCCAGACAGGGCAGCCCGCTTCGGCAAATAAAGTCACAGGATGCCGAGTTTCCTCTGAGCTCCAGGTAGATGACAAATACATTTTTAGGACAGGCACATCCCAAAGCATCCCTAGCCTAAAAAACTGTCATTTACCCTTAACTCCCGTGTAATGGGACGTGCTCAGCTTGATCTGGCAGCCGAGCCCAGAGGACACCGCTGCCAGGTAAACAGCCCTTCCCAGACTAATGTTTTAAAAGTTACAGGGGACACAACTCTTAAGAAAAGGGGGGCTGGGGTTGTGCTTAAGGACCACAGTGACATCCGTGAAGGGTCTACACGTGCTTTTGAGGAAGCAGGGAACGACTCAGCGGCCACAAAGAAGCAGGGAACGACTCAGCGGCCACAAAGCTGTGGTTCAGGCGGGGAGTGGAGAAGCAGCCGCGGGCCGGGCTCAGGAGCTTCGACTTCCAGCCAAGCTCTGCCTCTGTGCTTTGAGGCATGAAGACTCAGGGGTCCTGACAGTGTGTTGAGATGCTGTGACAAAAACCTCATCACGCTGTCCCCTCCATGTCCACGTGCTCGCTGACAAGGACAGACCGGCTCTGGCTCACGACGAGAGCGCGTGGGCGCTGGGCAGCCTGGCTGGAGGGCCCAGGACGGAGGACGCAGGGGTCTCGTCTCCGCACCCCTCCGTCTTGTCCAAGGCCTCGGCCACCGTGGGCCGCGCCAGGGGACGGGGGTCTCTGGGCCGACACACGTGCCCTCTTCCGCCGTCCCATCCAGCGAGGCTACGAACAAACCCTTCCCTCTTTTCTGCCCAAATGTCCCCGGTCCTACTTGAGGATCAGTCATTCTTCATGAAGGTTCACAGGATTCCCTTGAACTCAGCGCGGCGGTCAAGGTCCCTTGTTGACACGGATGCTATCAGAAAACAAAAAAGACCCCGCAGGCCCGCAGGCCAAGGCGCGTTTCCCTCGCTGTGTTCCCGGACGACTTTCCACCGCGGCCGAAGCGAAACGCCGTTGATGGGAAGAAGGACAGGGGCCGCCTCGTCAAATGTCCGCACACGCCACCAGGCCTCACTGTTTTCGGCCGGAATTTACATCCTTTATTAACTCACCTCAGCCCTGCACCTCGCGCGCTGCCTCCCGGCGCCATCTGCCACCAGCACGCACAGTCAGTCACTTGATATTCCACCCACCAATTTTTCCTAACAACCGCCGTGCAATTAAACGCCGCGCGCTCTGCAGAGGTAAATGAGACGCACCTGCGGCCGCCCCGCGCGGAGCCGCCTCAGCACGGCCCTAACAAGGTGAGGGCGGCACGAAGTTACCGTCCTGTCAGGCAATTAGGTCTTCACTTCGGGGACAGCCACGTGGCGCAATTATGCCACACATTACCGCCCGGCTAATCTGAGCAGGCGCCGGCAGGCAGCGCCGTCTGCCACGGGCGGCGCCAGGAGCTTCTGGGACGGCGCGGGCTCTTCTCTGTGTTCTTTTCGCTTCTTGCTCACCCAGCCCTTCCGCAGGAGGCTACTTTATTTTCCTTGGTGTCTTTTCAGGTGGTTCACCTTCTGCCTCTACGGCAGCAGAGCGAGCGCGGAAGGTGGTCCCACCCACCCGGGCCGGGAGGCGGCGTCGACGGGCCTAGTGCTCTCGGGCCCCGACCGCCGCGGCCGCAAGCGGAACTTGGCACAAAGCGGGGCACCGGGCCCCATGAGCCTCTCGGCATTCCTGGGGCAGGGCTCTGGCTCAGGGACACACACGCCGGTGTGGGGGGTGGCAACAGTAGGTTTGTCTCTGACCCCGAGTGTCCCGTGAGCTGTGGACGCGCACGACGCCAAAGGCCAGAGGCCCTCCACGCGCTCCGGTCCCAGCCGCGCAGACACGATAAGCATGACACCGAGGGCCAGAGACAGGAAGCTTCGGCCGGGAGGAAGGGGAGCCTTGTCCGCGTCCCGTCTAAGCAAGGGCGTCCGCTAGGCCTCTCGCTCAGGTGAACGGCCTGGGAGATCCCACAGGGCCGTAGCTCAGAGGGACGCCCATGCCCATGTCTGGGAGCGTGAGGACGCGGGATGCCCTCCCCATGAAGTGCAGTGATCCTGCTCACCCTTTTACTCCGTTACCCTGCGACTGGCTTTCCTCCTACGAAATATCCGACGGCGCTTTACGTATCTCACGTCCAGACTCCGGTGCGCAGAGGACTTAATACTCTCGTTAGGAAAGGAAAAATCCTTCCTATGTCAGAAACTCTTTGGCTTTAACACCGATAAACTCTTCATTCCTGCTAAACACGGATTTGCTGCTCGATGGTGAAGAGGCGGTAAAAATTCGAACCTGTCATTAGTACACACGCTTAATTGTGTACAGTGCACTTTCCACCGCATCTGTTGGCCCATCATCAAAATGACCATTATGTACACTAATTCCCTGACCCTGTCTTTATTTCCCTAAAGAGCCATCAGCTTTCACAGTAGGTACCAGAGTAAATCAAGCTTGAAATATGGGCTTTATTTACTTGTTTCTCTCAGGCAGGAGGGAAGGCAGCAGCCCAGGGCAAACTGCTTCCCGTCCGCGGAAACTCCCCAGTAATATCCTGCTCGGAGACCACGCACCCCCTCCTGGAAAGTTCTCAGTTGCAACTAGGAGGGGGAGACGTAGGATCTCATGGCTTTGGAAACCAGGTTTCCGCCTGCAGGGTGGGCAGGGATCCGAAGAGGAGGCCACGCGGACGACCCTGAGCGCTCGCACACACGCGGGTTCAGAGGGTGGGGGGAGGGCGCCTCTCACACATCAGCACCCAGGAAGGTGGGCGCGGGGCCCCAGCCCAGGCAGAGCCGCGGGCTCCAGCCACAGCACCCGGCAGGCCCTTGCGTCCGCGGGGACAACGCAGTGGCCACGGCCACGCCCGCCAAGCGAAGCTGAAGTCTGCCCTGGCCGCCTCCCTCCCAGCGTCCTCTCCTCCCAGCATCCCAGCGGCCCCTGGACGCGCCCGGCAGCGGACAAGGACACCACGAGCGGGGCCGCCACCGCAGGACCCGGGACCAGCCTCTCCGATGGGAGCCCCCCCCCGCAGCGTCGCCCCCGACGAGGGGCCGAGCCCCCGGCGCAGTAACTTGTTCCCGAGTCTGATCCACTTCTGTGTGTTTTCGCTGTGAATTAGTTCATTTATATTTACTTTTATGAAGCTGATTAGCCAGAGCTTCTCTATCTGATGAAAATCATTTTAATTGTAGTGTTAGGCTCCTGTGTAATATCCATTACATTATGAACTGTTCCAATTCTACATGGGCTTCGTATAAATTGGCCCTTTGTGTGCGCGTAGGCAATTAGGACAAACAGCTCTCCTTTAAACGGCTGCACAACTTTGTGGTGGTGTTCAGGACAATCAGAAACAAAGGAGGCTGCTTAATTGTAATTTAATGGAATATCAAGGAGTCCGTGGCATTAGACGCTGGCAACAGAGACAGGAGAGAAAAATTAACTGCAATTATGTTTGATTAAAGCGATCCTTCTCAATAATCAGCGGTCCTGACAGGCCATGGGGCTCTCGTGGGCTCCAGGATGGCAAAAGGTGTTGAGCAATATTAGGGCCAATAAAGGGGATATTAGCATAGCTAATTACAGCCCTGCAAAACCTGTAAAGGGGGCCTCTGTGTATTGTAATGTGTGAAATAATTGGACAAGGCCGTTATCAATTACATAAGGAATGAATTTGGTTTGTCAGAGAAAAGCTGATGAGATGCATTTCATCTGACACCATCCCTGTCCCTCATGTTTCCAGTAGCTAAGAACTTGCCCGCTTTTATCAAAAGCTGCAACTTACCAGTGGCCAAATCACTGATAAAATTATCTTGCCAGCAAGTGTTAGGTAATTAATACCACTCACCATCACCGCCTTCCCCACACTGCTACTTCTCACCTAGCTGAAGCCACTAATCATGTAATAATGATTTTTTTTCCCTCTGGTCAAAGGAGAAATAGATTGTCTCCTTAGAAATGCAGTGGGCTTGGTGTGCGCACCCTGGTGACTGAGGAGAAAAAAGGAACTTTGGGCAGTTTTAGTTGCTTGCCTTTTGCACGTGGTATCACTTGTTTGAAATCACCTCTCAGCATTTCGGGAATCCTATACGCAGGGATTTTTTTTTTTTTTTTTAATTTTTAATCACCAAGTCTTAGAGTCTTCCGGAGCTCGTCTTGCCACTGCTTGAAAACGTGAGTGACAGCGTGATGCAAAGTGTGAGCCCAACAGGCCGTCCGAGGCGTGCTCAGGCCCCACCTGGGCACAGGCTAACCCGCGGGCTCAGAGCAAAGAGCTCTGGCTTCCAGCAGACTTCTCCCACGTCTCAATTCCAGCCTCCGTCCCAGCAGGCATGGCCTCCTCTTCTGGTCCTCCACTCTGGGCAATATGGGAAATTTGAGTCAAGAATGCAAAATATTGATATCATTTTTTGGCGGGGGAGGGGAGAAGGGAGCGCTCGCCTTTCCATTTTAAGGCTGAGCTCTTAACAAGCAGCAGATGAAGACGGCCACGGACAGACCCCCATGTCATCAATCAGAACACCCGAAGCATCCATGTGTGGGTCATGGCGCTGACGGCTTCGGGAGGTCACCAGAGAACCCCGTTCCAGACCAAGTCCCACACTTGTAGTTCCTGAATCCAGAACACAAAACCAGGAGGCTGTTTTCATAGCATTGCCTCGACGAGGAAGAGTACGGGATACCAACCAGAAAACGCAGCTGCCGGAGTGGCCACCCGCTGGTCGTGGCCGGGGGCTAGGAGAAGGGGGCGGTAGGGAGCAATGCCTCAGTGGCCCAGGGTCTCCTTTTGGGGGTGATGGAAGTGTCCAGACCCACAGAGGGGTGACAATTGCACAATCCTGGGGAGGCACTAAACGCCACTGAACCGCACGCTTCAAAACGGTTAATTTCGTGTTCTGTCCATCCACAGTGGCCCGCTGCAGCCCCCAGCGCCCGCCGCAGCCCCCAGCGCCCGCCGCAGCGTGGAGGAGAGTGGGGCCCCTTGGGCAGTCAGGGCTGTGGCCGCCGCTGCGCTCTTGAGAGGAAATAGTTAAAGAGTCAAATTAAAAGATAGAGCCTTTAAGAGACTTTTCCCTGACTGATAAGAAAGTGACCAGTGGAGTGCTTCCTTGAAGTCCCTGCTAATTACTGGGAAGTCCCTGAAAGCAGCGGCCGCAGCTGTGGTGTGTGCGCACCCGGCCATCAGTCGCGGGAGTATTGATTACTGAGCAATTCTAGCCGATCGGGTTCTGGGGCTCAGAGACAATGTGCTTCCTTCACAAAACCTGTAATGAGCAGTTCCTATACAAGACTACATTCTGCTGACATCAGATCAGTGCACTGAGATAGTACACAGGTCAATACGTATTGGATTTCCAAAATGCGGGGGTCTGAATGTCAGGCCTCTCTTTTTCTCCCTCTCCTGCCATTAGCTATTACTGGGCTCACGTTCCGTAATGCCATACGGGAGGAACAGTCTGCTCCATTAGGCTGATTTATTCTTCAAATATGCCATGACCAATTGCTCCAACACCAGACTTATTAAATTCTTGTACATTTCAAGTTATGGGTCTCATATACTTGTAGGGCCCGGTGACGTCATCGTGAAGGGGCAGAGGGGGACAGGATGGAATTTTACAACGCTGCCCCACTGTCCTCCGTGAGGGGCCCCCTCCCCAGCGAGAGGCCCGAGGCTGCCTGGCTCCCCGCCGTGGGATCCCGGGCTTCGGGCACGCCGCCCGCCGCCCCCGGCCCCGCACGCGCAGCGTCCTGCATGTAAATACAGGTGGACGAGGATTTGAAAACATCCACGGCTTGACTCGTGGTTCAACAATTACTGGCCTTTGTCTCGAGGCTCCTGCCCCACTGTGGCAGAGCCTGTCTCCAGTGGACTGGAGCTATTTTACTTCCCTCCGCGTAGTAACCACACCGCATTAACAATATTTGTACTACAATCGCCAAGGGACCCACTTCCCAGATTCTATCACTTCTTTATCTCCTGACAAATACCTCACTATCGAACATTATTAGGTTTAGAAAATTAACCCTTCACGGTCCAGAGCTACACTCGGCCCCACCGTCCCTCCAAAGAGCCTTATCGCTAAATTTCTGCTATAATGGTTTTTCTTTTCATCACATTTTCACCAGTGGCTGTCAGGAGGCACGTATAGATACCATGATCTTGTCCTTCTGCAATGATTCTCATTAAAATGATGCCACGGAGATCTGATGGGATTTAATAGCTTTTCTGGCCGGTTCAATATCCGCCTCCATAACAGACCCTGCCAAGCCCTCCTTTTGGAGAAATTTGTATGACTTGCGTTAAACTTTTCCGGGTGGTTTTAATGCGTTCAGATAAGTAAAACCCAGGTAGACGCTCGGAACGCGAGCACATCCCGGCGTCCCGGGCTCCTGTCAGCTCCCGGCCCGCCTCGCTGTCAGGACTCGAGTTAGTATTTTCTGTACTGGCGCCTGGTATCTCATGATAGTTCTGATAAGGTTATCTGTTTAAAAGGAGTCAACTGCACAACACAGGAGACACGTGAAGTGTACTATATTTGCGCCCGGGCTCTTGTTTCAAGTGCATATCTTCCCTTCCTCTTTACCTATTTCTCTGTTTCTAATGGGCGAGGCAGCATTGACATTATTTCCCCACCAGATCATTCGCCCTGTCAATCAGTCTGTATTTTGTCTTTCGCTGTGGGCTCATTAAAACAGCTTCCTCACTCCCTCTGGACACTGCTCTATTTGCCAGCTCTGATCACGAAACTCCTTATTTAAGAAAAATGCCAGCATCACTTGGCTCCCGTCAGATGCACCCCTGACTTCCTGCCAGCTCCAGGGGAGACGTCTCCCAGAGACTTTGTGCGCAGAGATGAAATGCCCCAACTTAGGGCTTCGAACCCCTCCCACCACGTGGGCACGGGCGCATTTTTCGGGATCCGCCGAGAACGGGGAAGCTCTTCTTGCCTTGCTGACTGTGGAGGGTGATGCAGGTGGTTCGCAAAACACACGCAGTTTTCGTTGTTGTTTTCACCCCCCGCCCCCCAGGCTCCAAGTGGGAAAGATGTTGTTGGATGTTGTTCATCTCCTGCTCAGATGCGGACCCCCAATCCACGCCAGCTTGCTTAATTAAGAACTATCATCTTTGTGGGCTGAATTATTAATAAAAAAAATCACGTTTTAAATCAAGCCCGTGCACGCGCACAGGACACCAGCATCGAACCTGCCTATGCCAGCCTCTCGCGCCTTTTAGGTCCTGATTAAAAACTTATTAAAACATTATAAATGATTAATGGGAGCACAGCTCTGAGTGGCAATTATTAGTTTTAATGCAGGTAATGCAGCTTAATGAGGGGGCACATGTGTGCAAAGCTTTAACTTCATTACCCTTGCGTGTCAACAAATACAAGAGAAATGTGTGTCCAGGTCATCCATTACTCGGAACAGCACCGAGCCTTCCCTCTTCCCGTCCCTTTGTTGATGAGCCAGGAGCCATAAATTAATCCCAGTCTGTGGCGCAGGGAAGGGCCAAGGTGTTAACATCTCGGGAAGCCAGCTCAGCTCCCCACGCCGCTGCACAGCTCTGCATGTGAATATTCCACAGATGACCTCTTCCGGAGCCTTCGGCACACGGGGAATTTTCCCTGGAGTTGTTGCCGGCTACCATTGTCTGTGCGCGGAAAGGAAAGCTCCCAACCATCAGGGCCGATGGCGCTTCTTTCTAGTTTCCGAAGGTTCAAGGAGTTTGGCTCCAGCCTTCTGGCCCGTAATTCGTGTTAGCACAGCGTTCCTGTGATGCCACATCCCTTGTTCTGAGCGCTCGCGTCCCCAGAGCACTGGGGTTGGGGGGGGGTGAGGAGAGACCGCGCCCGGGGGGCCCCCCGCGAGGCCGGGCTGCAGGGGTGCACCAACACGCCAGGCGGCACCTAGCAGCGGGCTGAGCCCAGGCGGGGACGGGGCATCGGGGAGGCTGGGAGCGGGGTGCTCGGGACACCGTCCCACCCGCCCGGAGCCCACAGCTGGGGGCATGCCCCCACCCACCTTCTCGCGTCACTTTCCATTCTGTTTTTGTGACAAGCAGCCAGATCCGGGCTGATCTCTATCTGTGGGAAGAGTATCCAGCACTATTTGCATCATTTTATCGCTAATGTATAATATATGGCTCTAAAGTGAGCCCAAGTACTGTCTTGTTACCAAGCATAAAAAAGTAAGGGCAATAAAGACACATTAGTCCTCTCAAGCACAGCGGCTATAATGCAGGCAGGAAAGGTTGCTGCTTTGAGCTGAGAGGCAACCTTTCTGCCTGCCTAAGACAATGGAAGAGAAAAGAAAATGTCAAATCAAGAAAAGCTGGATTTAGAGATGAGGCAGCCCGGAATGACGTGGGCGCCATATTTTGTGAAACTATAATGCTGTTGGCAGCAAAGATCCGTGTTTCTGATTCATCTAGTGCCGCATGGCAAAGCTTTGTCAGTCTGTGCAAGGTATAAATAATTCAGGGTGAGAGACGGCAATTACAGGGCCCTGCACAACCAAAATGAATATTTTATGAGGACTAAAACTGCTCTGGAATGAATCACACACACGGCGTCGCACACACATGGCGAGTGGGCGCACACGCCAGCCCCAAGAAGAGCGCGGCCGGGCCCTGCCTCCTCCCCGAGCCTCGGCCAGGAGCCCCGCGGCCTGGAGGAAGCAGGCGCGGTGTCCGCGGGCCGCAAGGCCCGGCCCCCCTGATGGCAGATGCCTGCGCACCCCCCCCCCCACCCCGCACCCGGCACGGAGGCTGCGTCCCCCCAACCTCGGTCTGCGGACCCTGTGACTTGGGTCTTTAAGGACGAGTTCTGAATCAGCACCGTGGCTTTCTATTGTATCAACGCCGGGGACCTTTTTCCAGCGAGGAGGTGATCCGGCCGCCGGCATGAGGAGGGAGGACAGTTGCACTGTCCTCCAGGAAAGCGAGGGACCCGAAGGACGGGGTGCGCGTGAGCCTCCTCGGGTGTCCCACCCGCACGCCCCGGCCGGCGTGTCCGTTCTCCTCCGGCTCCTCCCTGGTCTTCCAGATCCAACCTTGGGCGGCGTGCGTCGCGGGACGGCGGGGCTAAGCCGTGGCTTCTCATGCCTTGAGTCCAAATTCACACATAAAAGTTGCTTTCCTCACTTTGAAAAGCGGTCCCCTACTAATGGGGGTAGGATTATGCCGAAAGAGAATTTTTAAAGACTGAAAGGATGGTTTCATCTGTTACATTTCCTCCAAAAATGCTCCTGGTGAACGGCTAGAACAAATAACAACATTGTTCACGAGGCCGAGGAGGCCAGTCCCACTGGTGAATGGCCATTGTGTTTGTCCAGCTACTGATACCTGGGCCTTTGTGGGGAAAAGAAGGCCAGGCCTGTGACGCCGGTGGAGCACAAGCGTCCCTCTGTGCGGACACGCCGAGCAGGTCCCGCCGCGCTGGGGGCAGAACACCAGATCCCTGAGAGGCGGCTTTAAGTCCACGTCCAGTGCATTGTTTATGAAAACAGGCTATTAGGTATATTAATAATTTGATAAATAGGGATTTGCCCTTAATTATTCATGAAGAACATTTGGCAACAGTAAAATTATATTCGCAGAACAGGTTTATAAACCAGCTAATTATAAATTAAGTATGCAGGAGAAAATTGCTAACCTTGAAATTAAAGTAGTTTATGATTCTGCAATTACAAAAAAAGGTAGAGAATTATCCAAACCCCAGTGTGAGCAGGGCCCCACCGACGGCACAGCGCGGGCCAGGGGAGGGGCAGCAAGCGGATGGGCCCGGAAAAGCGGCCCCCCACCCCCGCCATGGAACCATGAGTGGCAGTGGCTTCGTGGTCACCGGGCAGCTCTGCTTGTCCTGCTCAAGTGGAACTTCGCAAGGGGACATCCTCACAACATGGGCGAGTGCCGCACAGCGCTGGTGAGCATCCCTAGAAGGCCGGTGTCTGCTGAAGGACGCGGCACGTCACCTCGGCTGTCGTCAAGCCCTGGCATGTGGGCAGCCCACGTGTTGCCATTGCTGCGCTCAGGGTCCACGAGGAGGCCTCTGAAGGCCCCTCTGCCCCGCCCCCCCGCTGGGGTGGGGGTCCACAGCGAGCTTTGCGTCCTGAGGGACCACACGGTTGCCAGAGGCAGAGGTGCGCAGTGCCACTTGTCCCCACTAGAGGGCCTCTCGCCGCGGCATCCATGGGGCGCACAGGGACGCCCTTGTGCAATCAGGACACAGCTCCCCGCCTGCCAGCCAGCTTGGGACAGACCCTTCCTCCCAGCTGGGTGGTCCTGCCTCCTCCCTGGCTCTTCTGGCAGCAGACTTCCTTGTCGAGGGGCTCCGTCCACACACCCCCCACGACCTCGGCAGCCCCCAAGAGCTAAAGGGCCAGCAAGGCCCATGCGTGCGTTTCAGGACCCCTTGCCTTCCTGGTGTGATTCACGAGGACGCGCACAGCTCTGTCGCTCACGCCGCAGCAGCTCGAGGCCCTCACCCTTCATCCCGGCCGATGCTGAGGGAGCTCAGGAAAGCAGCCAGGATGAGTTCATGGAAGAATATCGTGTTTAAACAACAACAACAACAAAAAAAACAGAGGCCGCACACCCTAACTTCTTTTCCCGTGGCTATGTGGCAGGTGCCAAAGATGCAAGCCGGAGAGACTC
>NC_060078.1:87847500-87850455 GCF_922984935.1 Meles meles
TTAGGGTTAGGGTTAGGGTTAGGGTTCGGGTTCGGGTTCGGGTTCGGGTTAGGGTTAGGGTTAGGGTTCGGGTTAGGGTTAGGGTTAGGGTTAGGGTTCGGGTTCGGGTTCGGGTTCGGGTTAGGGTTAGGGTTAGGGTTCGGGTTCGGGTTAGGGTTAGGGTTAGGGTTAGGGTTCGGGTTCGGGTTCGGGTTCGGGTTAGGGTTAGGGTTAGGGTTCGGGTTCGGGTTAGGGTTAGGGTTAGGGTTAGGGTTCGGGTTCGGGTTCGGGTTCGGGTTAGGGTTAGGGTTAGGGTTCGGGTTCGGGTTAGGGTTAGGGTTAGGGTTCGGGTTAGGGTTCGGGTTAGGGTTCGGGTTCGGGTTCAGGTTCGGGTTCGGGTTAGGGTTAGGGTTAGGGTTAGGGTTAGGGTTCGGGTTCGGGTTAGGGTTAGGGTTCGGGTTCGGGTTAGGGTTAGGGTTAGGGTTAGGGTTAGGGTTCGGGTTAGGGTTCGGGTTCGGGTTCGGGTTAGGGTTAGGGTTCGGGTTAGGGTTAGGGTTCGGGTTAGGGTTAGGGTTAGGGTTAGGGTTAGGGTTAGGGTTCGGGTTAGGGTTAGGGTTCGGGTTAGGGTTAGGGTTCGGGTTCGGGTTAGGGTTCGGGTTAGGGTTAGGGTTCGGGTTAGGGTTAGGGTTAGGGTTAGGGTTAGGGTTAGGGTTAGGGTTCGGGTTAGGGTTAGGGTTCGGGTTAGGGTTAGGGTTCGGGTTAGGGTTCGGGTTAGGGTTCGGGTTAGGGTTAGGGTTCGGGTTAGGGTTAGGGTTCGGGTTAGGGTTCGGGTTAGGGTTAGGGTTAGGGTTAGGGTTCGGGTTAGGGTTAGGGTTAGGGTTAGGGTTAGGGTTAGGGTTCGGGTTAGGGTTAGGGTTCGGGTTAGGGTTCGGGTTCGGGTTAGGGTTAGGGTTAGGGTTAGGGTTAGGGTTCGGGTTAGGGTTAGGGTTCGGGTTCGGGTTCGGGTTCGGGTTCGGGTTAGGGTTAGGGTTAGGGTTAGGGTTAGGGTTAGGGTTAGGGTTAGGGTTCGGGTTAGGGTTAGGGTTCGGGTTAGGGTTAGGGTTCGGGTTCGGGTTAGGGTTCGGGTTAGGGTTCGGGTTCGGGTTAGGGTTCGGGTTAGGGTTAGGGTTCGGGTTAGGGTTAGGGTTAGGGTTCGGGTTCGGGTTAGGGTTAGGGTTAGGGTTAGGGTTAGGGTTCGGGTTAGGGTTAGGGTTAGGGTTCGGGTTAGGGTTAGGGTTAGGGTTCGGGTTAGGGTTAGGGTTCGGGTTAGGGTTAGGGTTAGGGTTCGGGTTAGGGTTAGGGTTAGGGTTCGGGTTAGGGTTAGGGTTCGGGTTCGGGTTAGGGTTAGGGTTCGGGTTAGGGTTAGGGTTAGGGTTCGGGTTAGGGTTAGGGTTAGGGTTCGGGTTAGGGTTAGGGTTCGGGTTAGGGTTAGGGTTAGGGTTCGGGTTAGGGTTAGGGTTCGGGTTAGGGTTCGGGTTAGGGTTCGGGTTAGGGTTCGGGTTAGGGTTCGGGTTAGGGTTCGGGTTAGGGTTCGGGTTAGGGTTCGGGTTAGGGTTCGGGTTAGGGTTCGGGTTAGGGTTCGGGTTAGGGTTCGGGTTAGGGTTCGGGTTAGGGTTCGGGTTAGGGTTCGGGTTAGGGTTCGGGTTAGGGTTCGGGTTAGGGTTAGGGTTCGGGTTAGGGTTAGGGTTAGGGTTCGGGTTAGGGTTCGGGTTAGGGTTCGGGTTAGGGTTCGGGTTAGGGTTAGGGTTCGGGTTAGGGTTAGGGTTAGGGTTAGGGTTCGGGTTAGGGTTAGGGTTCGGGTTAGGGTTCGGGTTAGGGTTAGGGTTAGGGTTAGGGGTTCGGGTTAGGGTTAGGGTTAGGGTTAGGGTTAGGGTTCGGGTTAGGGTTAGGGTTAGGGTTAGGGGTTCGGGTTAGGGTTAGGGTTAGGGTTAGGGTTCGGGTTAGGGTTAGGGTTAGGGTTAGGGTTAGGGTTAGGGTTAGGGTTAGGGTTAGGGTTCGGGTTAGAGTTAGGGTTAGGGTTAGGGTTCGGGTTAGGGTTAGGGTTAGGGTTAGGGTTAGGGTTAGGGTTAGGGTTAGGGTTAGGGTTAGGGTTAGGGTTAGGGTTAGGGTTAGGGTTCGGGTTAGGGTTAGGGTTAGGGTTAGGGTTCGGGTTAGGGTTAGGGTTAGGGTTAGGGTTAGGGTTAGGGTTAGGGTTAGGGTTCGGGTTAGGGTTAGGGTTAGGGTTCGGGTTAGGGTTAGGGTTAGGGTTAGGGTTAGGGTTAGGGTTAGGGTTAGGGTTAGGGTTAGGGTTAGGGTTAGGGTTAGGGTTCGGGTTAGGGTTCGGGTTAGGGTTAGGGTTAGGGTTAGGGTTAGGGTTAGGGTTAGGGTTAGGGTTAGGGTTAGGGTTAGGGTTAGGGTTAGGGTTAGGGTTAGGGTTAGGGTTAGGGTTAGGGTTAGGGTTAGGGTTAGGGTTAGGGTTAGGGTTAGGGTTAGGGTTAGGGTTAGGGTTAGGGTTAGGGTTAGGGTTAGGGTTAGGGTTAGGGTTAGGGTTAGGGTTAGGGTTAGGGTTAGGGTTAGGGTTAGGGTTAGGGTTAGGGTTAGGGTTAGGGTTAGGGTTAGGGTTAGGGTTAGGGTTAGGGTTAGGGTTAGGGTTAGGGTTAGGGTTAGGGTTAGGGTTAGGGTTAGGGTTAGGGTTAGGGTTAGGGTTAGGGTTAGGGTTAGGGTTAGGGTTAGGGTTAGGGTTAGGGTTAGGGTTAGGGTTAGGGTTAGGGTTAGGGTTAGGGTTAGGGTTAGGGTTAGGGTTAGGGTTAGGGTTAGGGTTAGGGTTAGGGTTAGGGTTAGGGTTAGGGTTAGGGTTAGGGTTAGGGTTAGGGTTAGGGTTAGGGTTAGGGTTAGGGTTAGGGTTAGGGTTAGGGTTAGGGTTAGGGTTAGGGTTAGGGTTAGGGTTAGGGTTAGGGT